>NC_057805.1:249392570-249472609 GCF_018294505.1 Triticum aestivum
GATCCAGACCCGCCGTCCCCCCCGCCGCCGCACGGGTCCTGGTCGCCCAACCCACCCCACGCCGCTGTGCGGGACGACCGCAACAGCACCGGAGGCGAGCCGCCCTCACCTCTCTCATTTCCTTCTTCTTCCTCCTAACTTCTCCGGCCACCGATCCCGTCCCCATCCCCACGGTGCCGCCACCCTCCCCCACGGCCACCGTCGCACCCCTCCCGGTGCCGGATCCGGCGGGATCCACACCGTCCCGCACTCATCTCGGTGGACAAACGGCGGAGGGCCAAGGCCCATGGTGTTCTCGAGCCGTGCGGCGGCTCCTGGACAGCAGCGACGGCAACCGCCTGCACAAGTCCCCGCGGTGGAGGCCTGCGCGGTGGAGGGCCACCACCAGTACACCACAGCGGAGGGCCACCCCCGGTCCACCACCTCCAACATCACGCGATGCCTCCCTCTCATTTCCACCGTTCAGATCCAGACGCCGGCGAGGTCACATACCTCTGCTTCCGTGTTTTGTTACGAGTGGGATGTGCAGCTCGGTACAAGAAATGATGCAGCTCGCTATACCTATTTTGTAATTTTAATTTGCCCACAACCCTGCTTCGATCTACTTCTTTTTCTGTCGAGCGTTCCACTGGATATTGGTGGTGGTTTTCTCAGATTTTAGGCGAGGATGTGCCTTTGTCGTGGAGGACGTACGTCTGTGCAGGTCCTGAAGCAAAAAGATGAAGTACAGTTTGGCGTGCATGCAGTACGCCGGAGATGAGTAAGGGCGCGGCGCACGGTGTTTGACAAAACATTTAGTATGCCGGCACAGTTCGCATGGAGCATGCTTGCAGCTCACGATTGGGTTTTGCTGCATGTTTGTCTTAATTGATCCTTAAACAACACTCCCAATGGTGTCTGGCTCACTTCGCTGCTTCATCCTGTGCGATTTTGCTTTTCTTCATGGATCCGAGAAAGTTGAGAGAAGTGGAATTGCAGTCCGGCGGGCTGTGGCATGCAGTCCTTCACGGTTGTCCGTGTGGTTTTTTTTTTGTACATGTACTCCCTTCGTTTATTTTTCAGTTTTTTGCTGTTGATTTTGGTCGTGCAGTGCACGGCGTGAGTGTAAGCAGCACACCCGTCGGTACCGTGCAGTTAAGATTCGAGTTGTCTGCAGATATGGAAAGTGAAAAAAAAATGCAATTCCCTTGTTGCCAAAAAAGCAGCAAAAAATTTCAAGTTTTTCTCTGTTGCCATAGTGCAGTAAAAAACCAGGAAAATGCGGTGCACTTTGGTCTTGAAAAATTCCACTACAAAGGACTCTTCAGATTTCAAACAAAATGCATTTAAAAACATGCAACACTGCAGTGTACTTTGATCTACAAAAAAGTCCACCACGAAGGACTTTTCCGTACACACACTTCAAAACAAAATGCATTTAAAAACATGCAAAACTGCAGTGAACTTTGGTCTACAAAAAAGTCCACCGCAAAGGACTTTTCACTACACACATTTTAAAACAAAATGCATTTAAAACATGCAAAAATGCAGTGCACTTTGGTCTACAAAAAATGTCCACCACGAAGGACTTCCCCGTGCACATATTTTAAAAGAAATGAATTAAAAAAATCATGCAAATGCGGTGCACTTTGTTCTTGAAAAAAGTCCACTTCGAAGGACTCTGAAGTACACTTCCGTCGACTTCTTCATAGTGTTGCAGTTCATTTCCGCCCGATGTGAAGTGCGGTCCACTTCCTCGTCTAAGAAAACTTTCGTCGGACAAAAGAAACCATGAAGTTCACTTGCCCGACTCATGCAGTGCGGTTTCCCGTTTGAAGCAGTGCATTGTTCTGTCCGATGAAAGGTCCACTCGCTTGGTCAACGCGCGTAAAAAATTAATAAGTATGAAAGAAAGATAACAAGAACTCATGAGGTTCACTTTGGGTAGTCTTACGGTTCACTTTCGGAAGTGTTGTGGTCCACTCTCATTCGAAAAAAAAGTTGAAAAAAGACAACAAAAACTTGTGCGAGAAAGTTTATGTCCGACAAAAAGAAATCGTGAAGTTCACTTGACTGTCTGCTGCAGTGCGGCTTTCCGTTTGAAGCAGTGCATTCTTTTGTCCGATGAAGTACACACGACGATTTTGGTCTCGCGAAAAACAAAGTGTCCGCTTTTCGGTAAAATCAAAACCGCTCTTAAACCGTAAAGAATTAGAGAGAGTGTTCTACATGAAAAAGTTGCGTCTCGTCGATATCTTTCCGACGGCGTATGATTTGAATCATTTCTACTAGCGGTTCGGAAAAATTTAGCGAAAAACCGCCGCTGCCACTCGTTGTCCGCCGCATGATTTCTAAAATTAACTTAAAATCGTAAGAAATCTCAAAAACATTACCACATATGAAAGTTGCGCCTCATCCATAGCTTTTCAACGGCGTATCGCACGCATCGTTTCAACAAACGGTTAAAAAACTGGAGCGAAAACAGTACCGAAAATTTGGAAAAAATTGAAAAACAGAATTCTGCGATTTAGTAAATTTAAAACTGCTCTTAAACCGTAACGAATTAGAGAAAAAAATAGTAGATATGAAAAAGATGCGCCTCGACGATATCTTTCCAACGGCGTATCATTTGATTCATTCCGACAAGCGGTTTAGAAAAAAAACACGAAAAAAGTTTGCTGCCACTCGTCATGGGCCGCACCATTTTCGAAACTGCTCTTAAACCGTGAGGAATCTCGGAAAGTGTTGAACATGGTGAAGTTGCGCCTAATCCATAGCTTTTCAACGGTATGTTACACGCCTCATTTCGACAAACGGTTAAAAAACTAGAGCAAAAAGGTACTAAAAAACACAAGCGTGCTGTTTTTTCCGACGCGAAGTTCACTCGCGTGAGTACTGCAGCACACTTGGTTCAAACAATGACGTGCACTTGCGTTAAGCGTGCAACGCGGAAGTGTTATCAGAATAGTTATTGTGCTAATATATATACATAGGGATTGACTATTCGTCACCCTGGGTGAGGAATAGTTATTCTTCACCCCCCTCTATTTTACCACCAATGCACTGTAATTTTACGTTCCGTAAGTTTTGTCTTATTTCTGACGTAAAAAGAGACCGTAAGAAAATATATAATCACCGTAAAAAGTATTTTACGATATGTAAAATTACAAACGTAAAAACATAGTATAAAATATACATAAACTCCAAATTTTCTTGTCTTATGACCTATACTTTTAGTTTCTTATACCAAATTTTACGTAGTGAATCAAAGGGAATGTAACTATTTAAATTTGAAATGTAATTTAATTATGAAGTGATCGTAAGATTACCTCAGGTGAAAAATAACTTATTCTGCACCCTGGGTGATGAATAGCATATATATATATATAGGAAGGACAAATGTTTTCTACAAGCAGTTGTAGTTACCACCACTTGCGTTTTGTATGTTGTATGTAGTATCTGTCGAAATCGAGAGTATGTACGTGTAGTATGTAGGATATATAACAATGATTACCTAGTATATATACTAAGTTTTAGGTAGTATGTACCATTTTTTTAGTATGCTCTTTTTTATGTACAAATATGTACGTATTTCACAAATATAACGAAAACTATGGGCTCATATGCAAGTTTTTTATGTAACTTGTTTTGAAATATCTTAAATATAGTATATGAACATATTTAAAATAATAGAATAGTATATATAGTACCACATGGTAGTATATGAGACATGTGGGGTAACTACCACCGGATGGTAGGATGGATTTTTCCATATATATATGTGTGTGCGCGCGCGCATTGTAACGAAAAATAAAATAGTATGCATTTAAAGTCAGTGAGAATTATATGTGCAAGCAAAACACTGCGTGCACACGAAAAAGAAACATTTAGCTTCTTGGTTTCACCGCGTGTGAAGGAATCAATCCATTATTTTCTATTCATTGATCGAGGGCATTTAAGATTTTTGTTACGCCATCGTACGCCAGAGAAGGCCCATGAATTATTCAATCTACTTTTCCTTTCAATCCTTTCAATCAAGGTAATTTTAAGGCATGAAGTTTTTAAATATTCTAGGAAACATGAATAATTTTTTAAATCCTGAACAGTTTTTTAAAATTATGTACACTTTCGAAAAAAACTCGAACAAAATATGAAAGGACACATTTTTTTAAATTCACAAGCATTTTTTGAAAACACCAACTTTTTTATAAAAACATGAAAATTATTTGAATTTGTGAACATATCTTTTAAAACGGGAACATGTGTTGAAAATTCATATGATTTTTAGAAAATATGTATCTTTTATACACGAACATTACATTTAATTTTGAAATTGTCACGAAAACATGAATTTTTTTCAAATTTGGAGCCTTTTTTGAAATGCAATTTTATTTTTAGAAATCCCAAACAATTTTGAAAAAAAAATATTTTTTAAACTGGGCAATGTTTTTGCAAGTTCTGATTTATTTAAAAAAATAGCAACAAAATTTTGGAGTTCTGAACATTTTCCAAAATTTGTCTTTTTAATTCTAAACGTTTTTGAGAACTTTTAGTTTACGAAATAAATTCTAAAAGAAAAGTAAACTCGGAAGGGAAAAAAAAGATAGGGAAAGGAGAATAAAAATAGAAGTAAAACACAGAAAAAAAGAAAAATGGCTGGCCCATTAATGGTTATCCTAAGCGAAACTCCGACTATTTGTCGCACAGTGCAGAAAATAGAATTTTCCCAGCTGCGTGGGCAGAAAAATATGTGAGCTGGCTTCGCTGGGCCACATCGCGCGGCCCATGCACGAAAAATTCTTTTTCTAGCAGACAAACACACAAGAATTTAGCACCACCTCGGGTAGAATTTTTTTTGTTTTGACGGTGAACGATGAAAAAATTGGCAAAACGCACCTTGCTTTATTAGTAGGATAGATATCTGGATCTATCCACCACATTATGCTTGCCACTATAGAGTACATAGAGCGGAGTGTGTATATATATATATATATATTCTACATTCACGCTTAATATATATTACTATATAAATTAAGCGTGAATGTAGAATATCTTATTCTACACCCCAGTAACGGTACATACAAAATATAGTAACACACTATGTAAAATATAGTAATTTTCGTAAAAATGTAGTAAATTACGAACTTGGATGATAAAAAAATATTTTCTGAATTACTACATTTTGTACATCGTTTTACTAGATTTTGTATATAGCTTTACTACGGGGTCTAGAATAAGCTATTTTACACTCACGTTTAGAATAGCGTTACCCTATATATACATCTGGGCTATTCTGTTTCATGTAACAGAATATTATTCTGTTACCGTACTTGAACTGATGAATTCAATCGATTGAACTGATAAAATTCGAGCGGTTGAACGGATGCTTTCTGTTTCTGTAAAAAATCGTCTTCTTTAGTTCATTTTTTTTGTCGAAACGGCGCGTGTAATATATCGTTGGAAAGCTGTTGACATCTACATTACAATCTTATAGTTTGTTTTTGCAAAAAAATTATGGTTTAAGAGCAGTTTTCAAAAAACCGTTTTTTTTAAAACCAAAAATGTGAATCGTATTTTGGACTTAATTTTCAAACGGTTTGTCAGAATTGAGCAAATGAGATGGCGTTGGAAAGCTTGTGAAAATCCGCATCTTCCATATATCTACTATTTTTTCAAATTATATATGATTTAAAAATAATTTGAAAATGGTGAAATTCTGGGCGAAAAGTATTTTCGCTGTTTTTTGCAAACGGTTTGTCGGATTGACGCAAATGATACGGCATTGGAAAGCTATGGAAAATGCGCAACTTTTGCGTATAGAAAGTTTTTTCTAATTCCTTACGGTTTAAATACGAATTTCAAATACGGTTAAAGTTGGTTTTGAACGTGATTTTGTTAAAAAGTTTATTGAAATGGGGCAAATAATATAACATTGGAAAGCTACCGTAAATGCGAAACTTAGTCATGTTGAACCTTTTCTCAAATTCGCAATCGATTAAGAGTAATTTTGAATACGGCAAGACAGATCCTGCTGTTTTCCCGTCTGAAAAATAGAGTACTCGTACTGATATATGTGTGTTTGTACTGAGCTATTTTTGTAGAGTAATTTTGAATTGTTCTGAAAAAAGAGTACTTGTACTGATGTTTGCATGGGTTTGTACTAAGTGTACTTTCACTAACTAGACTTTGCTCTATTTTTTGGTAATATTTTTTGCTCGTAAGTTTCAACGGTTTACTGTATCGTCGCCCCTGTACTTGCATGGTTTGTATCATTGAACTGAATGATATTTTTTTCAAAAAGAAAATGTTTTTTATTCTTTTTTTAACTAAATTTTTTTTACAACGATGTTCTGGACTTTTCTTATTTTATGACTTGTACTTTTATCATTTGAATTACCTTGTGTGGATGAGCACTTGAACTTATAGAATTTAAAGTTTTTTTGTTTTAATTCTTATTTGTTTTCTTGTCCGAACTTATGGTATCATCATCACTGAACCTGCATGGTTTCTGTAGCTGAACTAAAATAAACTTTGACCCAAATAAATGTGAACACTGGGACATTTGTACAAGAACTGAATCTAATGCCAATATTGAATTTGCAGGTTCCATACGCAAGCTAGCTACCAACATCAACTTTACTGATCCTAAAATCAATCACCACCACAAGAACACAATAAAGTTCTCCAAATGGCTGCTCGAGGAAGAGCTAGCTGCTGAATCCGACCACATTTACCGCTCGGAGCAGCCAACCACCTGTTTGTAGAGGGATTTAGCGACGTCGGCGGCCGCCATCTCGCACCTGAGAATCAAAACAAATATTCAGGCGAAAAAATAAGTGCACAAGAGATATTTCTTTAGCAAGACATTTTCACAGAACAGGCAAACCAAACTTTTTCAACGAACTTTTTTAGGTTTATGTGTTCAAACTTGCAAACTTTCCGAACTAGTACTTAGCTCGCTTTTCATTTTTCACTTCACTATGGGATCAGAAGTGCACAACATATACAAACATTAACACAAGGATCGGGCAAACAACATAACACAAAACTGAACATCAAGGAGATAAATAGCAACAGTCTTTGAACTGAATTAAAATTCTAATTGAACTAGATTAAATTTAGAAACTGAACCAAGTGTGTCACGAGTTAGTCAATGTGGAAGATCATTCCATTTGCTATCTATCTCTCTCTCACATCACCCTGCTGCAGCAACAAACAACAGCAGCACACAAATGCGCACGCACAAGTAGCTAGCAAGCAGCAGGGGCTTCAGGCAACAGGAGACATCAGCCAACAGCAGACAGTACTACCATTTTCTGAACTCTCCTTTTCTTTGATCTTTTTATTCCTCAAACTTCCACCGGTGAACCCGTGAACTTATCTGCTTTTATAATTTTAACTTTTTCAGAATAGTCATACCATGTGTATACAGCAAGAGTGCCCTTATATCTCAATTTTGATGTATCATACAATAGCATTAACCATAATTGAGAAAAAAGAGGATTTTGCATACACGCCGATGGTGCTAATGCCAAATATAATCTAGCCATGCTCAACATCCAGTAAGGATGAAAAAAATGTAATTCATGTTGTTAATAGATCATACAGCCTCAGAATTCCGTACTTAATTATTTCACAACATGTCAGGTATTCAGTGCATCCAAGGTAGAACGAAAAATCTAAAATCCTACTACAGCAATATAGCGAACATATGGCGGGCATGCATTTTATGTGCTACCCACCGCCCAAGCTTAAATCATGTGGCGACAAATCCTAGAAGAACGAGAGAAAACTAAATCCCGAATTAACATGTCAGATCAATAGATATATTCTAAGCTTGCTGTACAAGATCGAAGCAATAAATAGGACTATTACAAAGAACTGGTTACAGTGCGTCAACTTGCCTTAGGCACAGAGGCATCCCTGAACTTGGCCGTCCACGACAATGTACCTGAACTCGGCGTAGACTGGTAGTTGAACTTGCTAAACATCCACACTAGCACCAGCAGCAGAAGCCGCGGTGTCGGTTTGGTGCTTGACATGTAAGATGATCTGAAAAAAAAACACAAAGGTGAACTAAAATAAGAAATTGTACTGAACTTAAAATAAGATTTGCACTGAACTAAAACTAGAATTTGAACTGAACAAAAATAGATCTTTGTTTAGGCACTTAAGCAAACACCTGACGACAAAAAAAAGTGTAATCGCATGCCTAAAATAAATTGCCAAAAAAAATTGTAATCGCATGCCTAAAATGTTGCAACAATATTTTCTGTAGAAGCCTTTTTCCTATAGAGGGCATTTTCACATGCTTTTCCTTGACATTCATGTTGCAACAGTGTTTATATATAAAAATGTCTTGATTGTAAGGCATCATAGCAAGTGTAAAAGTTTTTTCCAAATGACCTTAATCACTAAATACACGCAGTTGGCTTGATCAGTGTCACAGTAATGCCAATCAACTTATGCTATAGGAAGAACATGGAAACACAGATGAAATTGGACTTATGACCGGCAAGTAGTTGAACTGAACAAAATATAAAGATGCACTGGAAAAATTTGAATAGGGACGGAGACCCACCGGCGGAGGTAGCGTGGTGAGCTGAAGACGCCATTTGTGCAGGGCCAGCACCGGGCCTGCACTGTACTATCAGAAAGGTGTACTTGTACTTCTCAAAGTAATGGAATAGGGGTACTTTCTCCTCTAACTTTATTTAATTCAAGTATGACACACACATCGGTATTTTAAGCACTATGATTTTTGTAGCTCTCAGAAAATAAAGCCTGAGAATTATTCAACAAAACACAGGAAAGTGAACAACAAAATAATTTTGATTTAGCAAGTGATATGTTACTAACTAGAGTAGCAAAGCTGCCAAGCAAATGTACTGACACACTCAACATGAGGGAATTTCCATTTCTTACAAGATCAAACTGCGCCAGTTCATGATGCAAAGGCCGGCTGCCTGGCTCGTCATCGTCAAACTGAACCCCTCACCCCTGTCGATCTACTGAATTTTTTTTATAGTATTGGTTAGATACAGTTCCAAACTAGTACCTGAAACCATCCCCAAATATGCATGTCAAGCTTCAGAGTTGGAAGTAATAAACACCCAGATATGCATGGGCTTATATGAGTATCGATGAGCTACGAAATAAACAATCAGATATGAATTTGCTTCAAGTCAGGATCGGTTTTTCAATTTGATGCATGTTTGCACTATAGAACTGCTACTGGTTTGCAAGATGGACTTGAGTACTCCCTCTGTAAAGAAATATAAGAGCATTTTAGATCACTACTTTAGTGATCTAAACGCTCTTAATAGTGATCTAAACGCTCTTATATTTCTCTTGTTAATTTTTCCATTTTACTCCCAAAATCATCACCACAGAAAAAACACATATGCATTCCAGTGTACCTTGGCGTTGCATCGGCTTGTACTGAGGGTGTAGATTAGAGTGGCCGGAAGAGGATACAGCAGCACGCACACACCACCAGATAAGTCTAGTGTCTCCAGAACATATGTATACATGCTCACATCTCCATCTACAAGGAAGGATAGATGAATAATTGATAAGAAAAAAATGTATGCTAGAATGTAAACCTGGAATTGGAAAAAACAAGTAGCAATGTTTTTACGGAAAAATGCCCACGGGTAGGTTCCACAGCTCTTTCAATTTGTAGGCACTAACAGAAACACTAATAGAGAAATAGCAAAGCGCCATCTTTTTGGTAATACAGGAAAGTATGAAAACACCATAACAAGTATGGACTACTAACACATATAGGCTGAACTATTTTATTTAGTGTAGTAACCGCACCATGAGCTTGAAATAGTTCACATAGACAGTAAAGTTTGGAAAAAAAATACAAGTGCACCATAGGTAATTAAGTGTACATATATCACACACCTCTCCCTCCTGGACTTCTTCTTCTGCTCCAGCTTTCATTAGAAGATCCAGTCCCAAACCTTTTGTATACAAGATAATTGATAGCCACGTTTCCTAGTATTTTGAAATATACATGATTACAATAGATCAACCAAATAGGGAACCACATAAGTGATGGAGAAGGCAGAGAATTAGTTCAACATCCAGTCAGCAATTTAAAAGCAAAGAGGGAACAAAATGTAGTTGAGCCATACTGCATCACACACAAAAAACTTGAACTTTACAAAATCAAACCTGCTTAGCGAAGAACGCCAGCTTAAGCTGTATCCTGTATGAAAGCTTTATCAAGACCAATCTAGAGAACCAGAACTGCAGGAATTAGCAAATTTGAACTTTTGGTAATTCATTCCATCGGCAACTATGTACATCAACAACAAAATCGAAGCAACAACTGTAACCATATTTGAAAATCGCAGAAGCAATACATAGGTGTACTGATGCAAGGGGAATTTTAGAACTGATGCAAAGAGGTGCAGGTGGCTCGAGCGCCATGAGCAGAAGGTCGGGAAGAAGCTGCACTGTTGGACGATTGATGCATCACCTTGGACTTTTGTGTGTGCTCAACTTCGACGGATGTGTAGTGCTTGGTGAAGATGGTGTCAGCAGCACTGAAGATGCAGCAGCGGCAACACCTGAATCGCTACAGGAGAAACCGGCAAGCGGGGAACAGGCCAGGCCCAAGAGGAGAGCCCAGGCTCCAGCAAGGCTGCGAGGCCCGGAAGGGGCCCGCTAGTCGATACATATATACTTCTGTCCTGGTACTGTAACGGTGGCGGCGGCTTCGGCCGAGGAGTGGATAGGATAGATGGCGTGTGCGCTTTGGCTGTAATCCTTCCTCCTCTCTCGTTCGAATTCTTATGAACACAGCTGAGATCTGAGTGAATCCATAGCTAAATTCGAGAGAACATAGTTCGTGCTTACAATTGGCATCAGAGCCACAGATCCTGGCGCCGCAAATTCCCCTCCACCACCCGCACGCGACGAGATTTGCGGCGCGACGCCGCCGGGAAGTGATGGAGAGCTTGTCACCGGCGACGAAGGCGGTGTACGAATTCCTCAAGGCCGACCTGGCGGAGTCCCTCGACGCCCGCTTCAAGCGACAAGATGAAGAGGCAGCGAAGTCGATGCGCTCCATCGTGGGGGATCTGACGACGCGCATCGACGACCTCAAGATGTCGATCGGTGTGGACATGGACGAGCTCCGCGACGGCCTGGAACGGCCGCCGCCCACCCCGGCGACGACTCCTACCGGACGGCCCCCACAAGCGGAGCAAGGCGCGTACAGCAACGCCGACACGGCACCAGAGGGCAGCCGCAGAGCTACTCCAGCCAAGGGAAAAGATCATGTTCCTTATGTTCCGCCGCCCGCCAGAGGTACGAAACCAGATCAGAGCTCTGTACTCAGTTCGCGGTTGGCTGAACTGCAACGAGAAAATTCTGATTCCTATGGTTTTGGCCCTCGCATCGACCTGCCCCGTTTCGATGGCTCAAATCCGAGGCTCTGGCAAACGAGATGCGAGGACTATTTCAGCATGAGTGGTACGCCGCGGCATCTCTGGGTTCAATTCGCATCCACCTTGTTCGAAGGGCCAGCAGCACGATGGTTGGAGTCAGTTCAGCGTAGAGCGCCAAATGCACCGTGGGAGGATTTCTGCAGGTTACTACAGTGCAGATTTGGGCGAAACCAGCATCAGGCGCTGGTACGCAAGTTTCACAGCATTAATCAGTCGGGCTCAGTGGAGGATTATGTGGAGCAATTTGCTGAGCTCTATGATCAGTTGTCTGCATACGAAGCCGTGCCTGAATCAGTGCACTATGTCACAAAATTCATAGATGGACTGAATCCTTCCGTCAGAGTTTTGGTGGCACTACAGCAGCCGACAGACTTGGATGCCGCTTATGAGTTAGCCTTGTTACATGAATCCTTGACCAGCTCGACTCCTCAGTATCAGCAATCGAACAGGCGACAACAATTTTCACAACCAGCACCCACTGTTAAGTCAGTCGCTAGCAAGGCCTCTGACGACAGGCGAAGCAGTTCAGATGTGCAAAAACAGAAAATGGGGGAAGATAAATGGGAGGCTCTGAGATCTTACCGTAAGGCCAAAGGACTGTGTTTTATGTGCGGAGAAAAATGGAGCCGTGATCATCAGTGCAAACAAACAGTATCGCTTCATGTGGTGCAGGAGATGGTGGAATTCTTCCAATGCACATCTTCAGAGGAACCTGGATCAGATGAGGACGATGAAGTCAATTTAATGGCCATATCTGAGGCGGCTGAAGGAAGGTCTGCTCGTAGTAAAGCATTTCAGTTGACTGTTACACTACATGGTCAGGAGAAAATTTTCCTAGTGGACTCTGGTAGCACCCACTCCTTCCTGGATACTACCTTAGCTAACCTACTGACAGGAGTGCAGACATGTTCAAATGGAGAGATAATGAACTGTTCTAGTTTTGTTCCAAAATGTAAATGGTCAGTGCATGGTGTCCAGTTCGAGCATGATCTCAAGATTTTGCCTCTTAGCTGTTATGATGGAATATTGGGAATGGATTGGTTGGCAAAACACAGCCCAATGACCGTGGACTGGGAACAGCAATGGATGTCATTTCCTCTGCATGGAAAAACAGTAACAATTCAAGGGGCAACACCTGTGGAATTTGCTTATACCATCATAGAATTGTCTATCATTACTGATGAAAATGCTCAAACTGTTTTGCCAGAAATTCAGGAGCTGCTGGATGAGTTCAAGGATGTATTTGCCATTCCTACTGGATTACCACCAGAGAGGGCTTGTGATCATTCTATACCTCTTATTCCAAGTGCAAGACCATTTTCTCACAGACCTTACTGATTAGCTCCAGAACTAAAAGATGAGGTGGAAAAGCAGATATAGGAGATGTTGGATTCTGGTGTAATCAGAAGGAGTAACAGTCCATTTTCTTCTCCCATTCTCCTGGTTAAAAAGAAAGATCACACCTGGAGGTTGGTGGTGGATTACAGGCACCTCAATGCTCTTACAATCAAGGGATACTACCCTATGCCTGTGATAGATGAGCTACTGGATGAACTGCATGGGGCACAATGGTTTACAAAGCTGGATCTCCGGGCAGGATACCATCAAATAAGGCTAGCCCCTGGAGAAGAATATAAGACAGCTTTTCAAACTCATCATGGGCATTTTGAGTTTCTAGTTGTGGGATTTGGTCTGACAGGAGCTCCAAACACTTTTCAAAGGGGCATTAATGTGTCCTTGTCTGAAGAACCTGACATGCTTAGGAATTTTGTCATTGCATTCTTTGATGACATCCTGGTTTTCAGTAAAACATTGAAACAACATTTAGAGCATGTCAGAAGGGTTTTGCAAGTTTTGAGAAGAGACAAATGGTAGGTGAAACTCTCCAAATGTGAGTTTGCTTCTCAAAAACTGCTCTACTTGGGTCACATAATCAGCAAGGATGGAGTTTCCACTAACCCTGAGAAAATAAGTACCATTGAACAGTGGCCACAACCTGAATCTATGAAAGAGGTCAGAAGCTTTCTGGGGTTAGCTGGGTATTATAGGAAGTTCATCCACCATTTTGGAGTTATTGCCAAACCAATGACTAACTTACTACGCAAAGGTTCAGTGTTTGTCTGGACAAGTGTCGAAGACACAACGTTTCAAACACTGAAACAGGCCTTAGTTACTGCTCCTGTCTTGGCCTTGCCAAATTTTCAGAAGCCATTTACTATAGAAACAGATGCCAGTGATTGTGGAATTGGTGCTGTATTATCACAGGAGGGACATCCCGTGGCATTTGTCAGCAAGGCCTTAGGCCCCAAGAATCAGACACTATCGGTCTACGAAAAGGAATTCTTGGCAATTCTGTTAGCAGTTGAACAGTGGCGTTCCTACCTTCAGCTGCAAGAATTCAACATTATTACTGATCAAAAGGCCTTGGTCAGTCTGACAGAACATCGTTTGCATACAGCTTGGCAGCAAAAAGCTCTCACCAAGTTGTTTGGTTTAGATTACAAGATCATTTACAGGAAGGGAACGGAAAACAAAGTTGCTGACGCCCTGTCCAGGCGCCCTCATCTGTCAGGGGATTGCTATGTTCTGTCAGCAGTGCAACCAGCTTGGGTGCAGGAAATAATGGATAGTTATACTTCAGATCCTCATGTTACAGCAATCCTACAGAAACTAGCCATTGATCCTTCAGCTGTTCCTAACTTTACCTTGCAAGGGGGTCTGCTCCGTTTCAAGAAGCGACTGTGGATTGGATCGAATGAGCAACTACAACGTAAGATCATCGACAGTTTGCACGCTAGCTCGGCCGGGGGTCATTCAGGTTTCCCAGTTACTTATCGCAGAATTTCTCAACTGTTTCACTGGAAGAAAATGAAGCAGATGATCAAGGTAGCTTTGCAACAGTGTCAAATCTGTCAGCTTGCTAAACCTGACAGAGTTCCTTACCCAGGTCTGCTGCAGCCTTTACCTATACCTTCACAGCCTTGGGAGATGATGACGATGGATTTCATCGAAGGATTGCCAGTTTCGCAACATCACAATTGCATCTTAGTGGTGGTGGATAAACTGACTAAATATGGACATTTTATCGCTCTCAAACATCCTTATACAGCTACCACAGTGGCCGAGTCATTTCTGGACCGTGTGTACCGTCTCCATGGACTTCCTGTGTCCCTGGTCTCTGATCGTGATCCTGTTTTCACCAGCTTATTTTGGAAAGAGGTATGCAATAGAACAGGTATTAAACTGCGCATGAGCTCGGGTCAACATCCTCAGACTGACGGGAAAACGGAGCGTGTGAATGAACAGGTGGAAGGATATCTTAGATGCTTTATCAGTGCACATCCGCATCGTTGGTTCAGCTGGCTCCCACTCTGTGAATTGTGGTACCATTCAAACTGGCACTCTTCGACTGGCCGTACCCCGTTTGGACTGGTCTACGGACACCCACCCCGTTACTTTGGTCTGTCCCCTGTAGATGCTGTTGGCAGTTCAGACGCCCAACAATGGTTGCGTGACAGAAATGTCGTTATGGATTCAGTTAAGCAACACTTACTGCGTACGCAGCAGCGGATGAAAATTCAGGCGGATAAACACAGGTCAGAGAGAAGTTTTGAGGTGGGCGACACGGTTTTTCTCAAGATGCAACCGTACATTCAGTCGTCTATCGCCCCGCGTGCAAATCACAAGCTGGCCTTCAAATACTTTGGTCCTTTTGAAATCCTGGCGCGGATCGGCGCAGTGGCTTACAAACTGAAGTTACCGGACAACTGCAGGATACACCCAGTTTTTCATGTTTCCCTGCTCAAGCGACAGGTCAAGCCAGACCAACAGGTACTGCCAGTTCTTCCATCCACAACGGCTAACCTGCAGGTTCCGACTTGTTTTCTGGATCGTCGACTAGTTTCACGCGGGAACAAGATGGTGACTCAAGTGCTGGTCAAGTGGAGCCGCTCTCCAGGTTCACTGGCAACTTGGGAGGACCAGGACGTGCTGAAGCAACAATTTCCGCGCGCGCCGGCTTGGGGGCAAGCCGTTTTCTCTCCAGGGGGATTGTCAGCAGCACTGAAGATGCAGCAGCGGCAACACCTGAATCGCTACAGGAGAAACCGGCAAGCGCGGAACAGGCCAGGCCCAAGAGGAGAGCCCAGGCTCCAGCAAGGCTGCGAGGCCCGGAATGGGCCCGCTAGTCGATACATATATACTTCTGTCCTGGTACTGTAACGGTGGCGGCGACTTCGGCCGAGGAGTGGATAGGATAGATGGCGTGTGCGCTTTGGCTGTAATCCTTCCTCCTCTCTCGTTCGAATTCTTATGAACACAGCTGAGATTTGAGTGAATCCTGTTGGAAATATGCCCTAGAGGCAATAATAAATTGGTTATTATTATATTTCCTTGTTCATGATGAACGTTTATTATCCATGCTAGAATTGTATTGATAGGAAACTCAGATACATGTGTGGATACATAGACAACACCATGTCCCTAGTAAGCCTCTAGTTGACTAGCTCGTTGATCAATAGATGGTTACGGTTTCCTGACCATGGACATTGGATGTCGTTGATAACGGGATCACATCATTAGGAGAATGATGTGATGGACAAGACCCAATCCTAAGCCTAGCACAAGATCGTGTAGTTCGTTTGCTAAGAGCTTTTCTAATGTCAAGTATCATTTCCTTAGACCATGAGATTGTGCAACTCCCGGATACCGTAGGAATGCTTTGGGTGTACCAAACGTCACAACGTAACTGGGTGGCTATAAAGGTGCACTACAGGTATCTCTGAAAGTGTCTGTTGGGTTGGCACGAATCGAGACTGGGATTTGTCACTCCGTGTAAACGGAGAGGTATCTTTGGGCCCACTCGGTAGGACATCATCATAATGTGCACAATGTGACCAAGGAGTTGATCACGGGATGATGTGAGTTACGGAACGAGTAAAGAGACTTGCCGGTAACGAGATTGAACAAGGTATCGGGATACCGACGATCGAATCTCGGGCAAGTAACATACCGATAGACAAAGGGAATTGAATACGGGATTGATTGAATCCCCGACATCGTGGTTCATCCGATGAGATCATCGTGGAACATGTGGGAGCCAACATGGGTATCCAGATCCCGCTGTTGGTTATTGACCGGAGAACGTCTCGGTCATGTCTCCATGGTTCCCGAACCCGTAGGGTCTACACACTTAAGGTTCGATGACGCTAGGGTTATAGGGAAAGTATGTACGTGGTTACCGAATGTTGTTCGGAGTCCCGGATGAGATCCCGGATGTCACGAGGAGTTCCGGAATGGTCCGGAGGTAAAGATTTATATATGGGAAGTCCTGTTTTGGTCACCGGAAAAGTTTCGGGTGTTATCGGTAATGTACCGGGACCACCGGGAGGGTCCCGGGGGTCCACCAAGTGGGGCCACCGGCCCCAGAGGGCTGCATGGGCCAAGTGTGGGAGGGGACCAGCCCCAGGTGGGCTGGTGCACCCCCCCACAAGAGGCCCAAGGCGCCTAGGGTTTGGGGAGGGGGCGCCTCCACCTTGCTTGGGGGGCAAGTTTCCCCCTCTCTCCCCTTGGCCGCCGCCCTAGATGGGTTTTGGGGCTGCCGCACCCCTTGGGGTGGAAACCCTAGAGGGGGCGCAGCCCCCTCCCTCTCCCCTATATATAGTTGAGGTATTGGGGGCTGCAAACACATGAGTTTTCCTCTCCCTGGCGCAGCCCTACCTCCTCCTCCTCCTCTCCCGCGGTGCTTGGCGAAGCCCTGCGGGATTGCCACGCTCCTCCATCACCACCACGCCGTCGTGCTGCTGCTGGATGGAGTCTTCCCCAACCTCTCCCTCTCTCCTTGCTGGATCAAGGCATGGGAGACGTCACCGGGCTGCACATGTGTTGAACGCGGAGGCACCGTTCTTCGGTGCTTAGATCGGAATCAACCGCGATCTGAATCGCTACGAGTACGACTCCTTCATCCGCGTTCTTGCAACGCTTCCGCATCGCGATCTACAAGGGTATGTAGATGCACTCCCCTTCCCTCGTTGCTAGATGACTCCATAGATTGATCTTGGTGATGCGTAGAAAATTTTGAATTTCTGCTACGTTCCCCTACAGTGGCATCATGAGCTAGGTCTATGCGTAGTTTCTATGCACGAGTAGAACACAAAGTAGTCGTGGGCGTCGATTTTGTCAATTTACTTGCCGTTACTAGTCTTATCTTGATTCGGCGGCATCGTGGGATGAAGCGGCCCGGACCGACCTTACACGTACTCTTACGTGAGACAGGTTCCACCGACTGGCATGCACTAGATGCATAAGGTGGCTAGCGAGTGTGTGTCTCTCCCACTTTAGTCGGATCGGATTCGATGAAAAGGGTCCTTATGAAGGGTAAATAGAAATTGGCATATCACGTTGTGGTTTTACGTAGGAAGAAACGTTCTTGCTAGAAACCTATACAAGCCACGTAAAAACTTGCAACAACAATTAGAGGACGTCTAACTTGTTTTTGCAGCATGTGCTATGTGATGTGATATGGCCAGAAGATGTGATGAATTATATATGTGATGTATGAGATTGATCATATTCTTGTAATAGGAATCACGACTTGCATGTCGATGAGTATGACAACCGGCAGGAGCCATAGGAGTTGTCTTTATTTTTTGTATGACCTGCGTGTCATTGAATAACGCCATGTAAATTACTTTACTTTATTGCTAAGCGCGTTAGCCATAGAAGTAGAAGTAATCGTTGGCGTGACAACTTCATGAAGACACAATGATGGAGATCATGATGATGGAGATCATGGTGTCATGCCGGTGACAAAGATGATCATGGTGCCCCGAAGATGGAGATCAAAGGAGCAAAATGATATTGGCCATATCATGTCACTATTTGATTGCATGTGATGTTTATCATGTTATGCATCTTATTTGCTTAGAACGACGGTAGTAAGTAAGATGATCCCTTACTAAAATTTCAAGAGAAGTGTTCCCCCTAACTGTGCACCGTTGCGAAGGTTCGTTGTTTCGAAGCACCACGTGATGATCGGGTGTGATAGATTCTAACGTTCGCATACAACGGGTGTTGACGAGCCTAGCATGTACAGACATGGCCTCGGAACACATGCGAAACATTTAGGTTGACTTGACGAGCCTAGCATATACAGACATGGCCTCGGAACACAAGAGACCGAAAGGTCGAGCATGAGTCGTATAGAAGATACGATCAACATGGAGATGTTCACCGATGATGACTAGTCCGTCTCACGTGATGATCGGACACGGCCTAGTTTGACTCGGATCATGTATCACTTAGATGACTAGAGGGATGTCTATCTGAGTGGGAGTTCATTAATTAGATGAACTTAATTATCATGAACATAGTCAAAAGTCTTTGCAAATTATGTCATAGCTTGCGCTTTAGTTCTACTGTTTAAGATATGTTCCTAGAGAAAATTTAGTTGAAAGTTGGTAGTAGCAATTATGCGGACTGGGTCCATAAACTGAGGATTGTCCTCATTGCTGCACAGAAGGCTTATGTCCTTAATGCACCGCTCGGTGTGCTGAACCTCAGCGTCGTCTGTAGATGTTGCGGAACATCTGACATACATGTTTTGATAACTACGTGATAGTTTAGTGCGTAATGCTAACGGTTTAGAATTGTGGCACCAAAGACGGTTTTGAAACGTCGCAGAACATATGAGATGTTCCGAAGACTGAAATTGGGATTTCAGACTAGTGCCCACGTCAAGAGGTATGAGACCTCTGACAAGTTTCTTAAGCCTGCAAACTAAGGGAGAAAAGCTCAATCGTTGAGCATGTGCTCAGATTGTCTGAGTACCACAATCGCTTGAATCGAGTGGGAGTTAATCTCCCAGATGAGATAGTGATAGTTCTCCATAGTCACTGCCACCAAGCTAGTAGAGCTTCGTGATGAACTATAACATATCAGGGATAGTTATGATGATCCTTGAGCTATTCGCACCGCGAGAGTAGAAATCAAGAAGGAGCATCAATTGTTGATGGTTAGTAAAACCACTAGTTTAAGAAGGGCAAGGGCAAAAGGAATACTTCATGAAACAGCAAGTCGTTTGCTGCTCTAGTGAAGAATCCCAAGGTTGAACCCAAACCCGAGACTAAGTGCTTCTGTAATGAGGGGAACGGTCACTGAAGAAGTACTACCCTAGATACTTGGTAGATGAGAAGGCGGGCAAGGTCGACAGAAGTATATTGGATATACGTTATATGAATGTGTACTTTACTAGTACTCCTAGCAACACTAGGGTATTAGATACCGGTTCGGTTGCTAAGTGTTAGTAACTCGAAATAAAAGCTGCGGAATAAACGGAGACTAGCTAAAGGTGAGATGACGATATGTGTTGGAAGTGTTTCCAAGGTTGATGTGATCAAGCATCGCATGCTCCCTCTACCATCGAGATTTGGTGTTTGCGTTGAGCATGATTGGATTATGTTTATCGCAATATGGTTATTCATTTAAGGAGAATAATGGTTACTCTGTTTATTTGAATAATACCTTCAATGGTCTTGCACCTAAAATGAATCTCGGTCGTAGTGATACACATGTTCGTGCCAAAACATATAAAATAGTAATGATAGTTCCACATACTTGTGGCACTGCCATTTGAGTCATATTGGTATAGAACGCATGAAGAAGCTCCATGTAGATGGATCTTTGGACTCACTCGTTTTTGAAAAGATTGAGACATGCGAACCAGGTCTATTGGTATATATGCATGAAGAAACTCCATGCAGATGGATCGTTTGGACTCACTTGATTTTGAATCACTTGAGACATGCAAATCATACCACATGGGCAAGATGACTGAAAGGCCTCGATTTTCAGTAAGATGGAACAAGAGAGCAACTTGTTGGAAGTAATACATTTTGATGTATGCAGTCCAATGAGTGCTGAGGCATGCAGTGGATATCGTTATGTTCTTACTTCACAAATGATTTGAGTAGATGCTGAGTGTATTTACTTGATGAAACACAAGTCTGAATTATTGAAAGGTTCAAATAATTTCAGAGTGAAGTTGAAGATTGTCGTGACAAGAGGATAAAATGTCTGTGATATGATCATAGAGATGAGTATCTGAGTTACGAGTTTGGCACACAATTAAGACATTGTGGAAAGTGTTTCACAGTTAATACCGCCTGGAACACCATAGTGTGATGGTGTGTCCGAACATCATAACTGCACCCTATTGGATATGGTGCATACCATGATGTTTCTTATCGAATTACCACTACCGTTTATGGGTTAGGCATTAGAGACAACCGCATTCACTTTAAATAGGGCACCACGCAATTCCGTTGAGACGGCACCGTTTAGAGAAACCTAAGTTGTCGTTTCTTAAAAGTTTGGGACTGCGATGCTTATGTGAAAAAAGTTTCAGGCTGATAAGCTCGAACCCAAAGCGGATAAATGCGTCTTCATAGAATACCCAAAAACAGTTGGGTATACCTCCTATTTCAGATCTGGAAGCAAAAGTAATTGCTTCTAGAAACGAGTCCTTTCTCGAGGAAAAGTTTCTCTCGAAAGAATTGAGTGGGAGGATGGTGGAGACTTGATAAGGTTATTGAACCGTCACTTCGACTAGTGTATAGCAGGGCACAAGAAGTTGTTTCCTATGGCACCTACACCAATTGAAGTGGAAGCTTATGATAGTGATCATGAAACTTCGGATCAAGTCACTACCAAACCTCGTAGGACGACGAGGATGCGTGCGACTTCAGAGTGTACGTGATCCTGTCTTGAAAGTCATGTTGTTAGACAACAATGAACCTACGAGCTATGGAGAAGCGATGGTGGGCCCATATTTCGACAAATGGTTAGAAGCCATGAAATCCGAGATAAATGGACCTCTAAGAAGAAGACAGACATGGACGGTAATGTTACCGTCTATGAAGCTCGACTTGTGGCAAAGAGTATTTCCACAAGTTCAAGGAGTTGACTACGATGAGATTTTTCTCATCCGTAGCGATGCTTAAGTCCGTCGGAATCATGTTAGCATTAGCTGCATTTATGAAATCTGGCAGATGGATGTCAAAACAAGTTTCCTTACCAGTTTTCGTAAGGAAAGGTTGTATGTGATACAATCAGAAAGGTTTTGTCGATCCTAAGGATGCTAAAAGGTATGCTAGCTCCAGCGATCCTTCCATGGACTAGAGCAAGCATCTCGGAGTCAGAATATACGCTTTGATGGAGTGATCAAAGTTTTTGGGTTTATACAAAGTTTGTTAGAAACTTGTATTTACAATAAAGTGAGTGGGAGCGCTACAACATTTCTGATAAGTATATGTGAATGACATATTGTTGATCCGAAATGATGTAAAATTTCTGGAAAGCATAAAGGGTTGTTTGAAAGGCGTTTTTCAAAGGAAGACCTGGATAAAAGCTGCTTACATATTGGGCATCAAGATCTATAGAGATAGATCAAGACGCCCGATGATACTTTCAAAGAACACACACCTTGACATGATTTTGAAAGAGTTCAAAATAGATCAGTCAAAGAAGGAGTTCTTACCTGAGTTATAAGGTGTGAAATTGAGTAAGACTCAAAGCTTGACCACGGCAGAAGAGAGAAAGGACGAAGGCCGTCCCCTATGCTTCAGACGTAGGCTCTACAGTATGCTATGCTGTGTACCGCACATGAAGTGTGCCTTGCCATGAGTTGGTCAAGGGATACAATAGTGATCCGGGAATGGATCACAAGATAGCGGTCAAACTTATCCTTAGTATCTAGTGGACTAAGGAATTTTATCGATTATGGAGGTGAAAAGGAGTTCATCGTAAAGGGTTATGTCGATGCGAACTTTGACACTAATCCGGATGACTCTGAGTAGTAAACCGGATTCGTATAGTAGAGCAATTATTTGAAATGGCTCCAAATAGCGCGTGGTAGCATCCACTAGATGACATAGATATTCGTAAAGCACACACGGATCTGAAAGGTTCAGACCCGTTGACTAATAACCTCTCTCACAAGCATAACATGATCAAACCAGAACTCATTGAGTGTTAATCACATAGTGATGTGAACTAGATTGTTGACTCTAGTAAACTCTTTGGATGTTGGTCACATGGTGATGTGACCTATGAGTGTTAATCACATGGTGATGTGGACTAGATTATTGACTCTAGTGCAAGTGGGAGACTGTTGGAAATATGCCCTAGAGGCAATAATAAATTAGTTATTATTATATTTCCTTGTTCATGATGAACGTTTATTATCCATGCTAGAATTGTATTGATAGGAAACTCAGATACATGTGTGGATACATAGACAACACCATGTCCCTAGTAAGCCTCTAGTTGACTAGCTCATTGATCAATAGATGGTTACGGTTTCCTGACCATGGACATTGGATGTCGTTGATAACGGGATCACATCATTAGGAGAATGATGTGATGGACAAGACCCAATCCTAAGCCTAGCACAAGATCGTGTAGTTCGTTTGCTAAGAGCTTTTCTAATGTCAAGTATCATTTCCTTAGACCATGAGATTGTGCAACTCCCGGATACCGTAGGAATGCTTTGGGTGTACCAAACGTCACAACGTAACTGGGTGGCTATAAAGGTGCACTACAGGTATCTCTAAAAGTGTCTGTTGGGTTGGCACGAATCGAGACTGGGATTTGTCACTCCGTGTAAACGGAGAGGTATCTCTGGGCCCACTCGGTAGGACATCATCATGATGTGCACAATGTGACCAAGGAGTTGATCACGGGATGATGTGAGTTACGGAACGAGTAAAGAGACTTGCCGGTAACGAGATTGAACAAGGTATCGGGATACCGACGATCGAATCTCGGGCAAGTAACATACCGATAGACAAAGGGAATTGAATACGGGATTGATTGAATCCCCGACATCGTGGTTCATCCGATGAGATCATCGTGGAACATGTGGGAGCCAACATGGGTATCCAGATCCCGCTGTTGGTTATTGACCGGAGAACATCTCGGTCATGTCTCCATGGTTCCCGAACCCGTAGGGTCTACACACTTAAGGTTCGATGACGCTAGGGTTATAGGGAAAGTATGTACGTGGTTACCGAATGTTGTTCGGAGTCCCGGATGAGATCCAGGACGTCACCAGGAGTTCCGGAATGGTCCGGAGGTAAAGATTTATATATGGGAAGTCCTGTTTTGGTCACCGGAAACGTTTCGGGTGTTATCGGTAATGTACCGGGACCACCGGGAGGGTCCCGGGGGTCCACCAAGTGGGGCCACCGGCCCCAGAGGGCTGCATGGGCCAAGTGTGGGAGGGGACCAGCCCCAGATGGGCTGGTGCGCCCCCCACAAGAGGCCAAAGGCGCCTAGGGTTTGGGGAGGGGGCGCCTCCACCTTGCTTGGGGGGCAAGTTTCCCCCTCTCTCCCCTTGGCCGCCGCCCTAGATGGGTTTTGGGGCTGCCGCACCCCTTGGGGTGGAAACCCTAGAGGGGGCGCAGCCCCCTCCCTCTCCCCTATATATAGTTGAGGTATTGGGGGCTGCAAACACATGAGTTTTCCTCTCCCTGGCGCAGCCCTACCTCCTCCTCCTCCTCCTCTCCCGCGGTGCTTGGCGAAGCCCTGCGGGATTGCCACGCTCCTCCATCACCACCACGCCGTCGTGCTGCTGCTGGATGGAGTCTTCCCCAACCTCTCCCTCTCTCCTTGCTGGATCAAGGCGTGGGAGACGTCACCGGGCTGCACGTGTGTTGAACGCGGAGGCACCGTTCTTCGGTGCTTAGATCGGAATCAACCGCGATCTGAATCGCTACGAGTACGACTCCTTCATCCGCGTTCTTGCAACGCTTCCGCATCGCGATCTACAAGGGTATGTAGATGCACTCCCCTTCCCTCGTTGCTAGATGACTCCATAGATTGATCTTGGTGATGCGTAGAAAATTTTGAATTTCTGCTACGTTCCCCTACAAATCCATAGCTAAATTCGAGAGAACATAGTTCGTGCTTACAATTGGCATCAGAGCCATAGATCCTGGCGCCGCAAATTCCCCTCCACCACCCGCACACGACGAGATTTGCGGCGTGACGCCGCCGGGAAGTGATGGAGAGCTTGTCACCGGCGACGAAGGCAGTGTACGAATTCCTCAAGGCCGACCCGGCGGAGTCCCTCGACGCCCGCTTCAAGCGACAGGATGAAGAGGCAGCGAAGTCGATGCGCTCCATCGTGGGGGATCTGACGACGCGCATCGACGACCTCAAGATGTCGATCGGTGTGGACATGGACGAGCTCCGCGCCGGCTGGAACGGCCGCCGCCCACCCCGGCGACGACTCCTACCGGACGGCCCCCACAAGCGGAGCAAGGCGCGTACAGCAACGCCGACACGGCACCAGAGGGCAGCCGCAGAGCTACTCCAGCCAAGGGAAAAGATCATGTTCCTTATGTTCCGCCGCCCGCCAGAGGTACGAAACCAGATCAGAGCTCTGTACTCAGTTCGCGGTTGGCTGAACTGCAATGAGAAAATTCTGATTCCTATGGTTTTGGCCCTCGCATCGACCTGCCCCATTTCGATGGGTCAAATCCGAGGCTCTGGCAAACGAGATGCGAGGACTATTTCATCATGAGTTTTTGCCGCGGCATCTCTGGGTTCAATTCGCATCCACCTTGTTCGAAGGGCCTGCATCACGATGGTTGGATACAGTTCAGCGTAGAGCGCCAAATGCACCGTGGGAGGATTTCTGCAGGTTACTACAGTGCAGATTTGGGCGAAACCAACATCAGGCACTGGTATGCAAGTTTCACAGCATTAATCAGTCGGGCTCAGTGGAGGATTATGTGGAGCAATTTGCTGAGCTCTATGATCAGTTGTCTGCATACGAAGCCGTGCCTGAATCAGTGCACTATGTCACAAAATTCATAGATGGACTGAATCCTTCCGTCAGAGTTTTGGTGGCACTACAGCAGCCGACAGACTTGGATGCCGCTTTATGAGTTAGCCTTGTTACATGAATCCTTGACCAGCTCGACTCCTCAGTATCAGCAATCGAACAGGCGACAACAATTTTCACAACCAACACCCACTGTTAAGTCAGTTGCTAGCAAGGCCTCTGACGACAGGCGAAGCAGTTCAGATGTGCAAAAATAGAAAATGGGGGAAGATAAATGGGAGGCTCTGAGATCTTACCGTAAGGCCAAAGGACTGTGTTTTATTTGTGGAGAAAAATGGAGCCGTGATCATCAGTGCAAACAAACAATATCGCGTCATGTGGTGCAGGAGATGGTGGAATTCTTCCAATGCACATCTTTAGAGGAACCTGGATCAGATGAGGACGATGAAGTCAATTTAATGGCCATATCTGAGGCGGCTGAAGGAAGGTCTGCTCGTAGTAAAGCATTTCAGTTGACTGTTACACTACATGGTCAGGAGAAAATTTTCCTAGTGGACTCTGGTAGCACCCACTCCTTCCTGGATACTACCTCAGCTAACCTACTGACAGGAGTGCAGACATGTTCAGCAATGAAGGTCAAGGTAGCTAATGGAGAGATAATGAACTGTTCTAGTTTTGTTCCAAAATGTAAATGGTCAGTGCATGGTGTCCAGTTCGAGCATGATCTCAAGATTTTGCCTCTTAGTTGTTATGATGGCATATTGGGAATGGATTGGTTGGCAAAACACAGCCCAATGACCGTGGACTGGGAACAGCAATGGATGTCATTTCCTCTGCATGGAAAAATAGTAACAATTCAAGGGGCAACACCTGTGGAATTTGCTTATACCATCATAGAATTGTCTATCATTACTGATGAAAATGCTCAAACTGTTTTGCCAGAAATTCAGGAGCTGCTGGATGAGTTCAAGGATGTATTTGCCATTCTTACTGGATTACCACCAGAGAGGGCTTGTGATCATTCTATACCTCTTATTCCAGGTGCAAGACCATTTTCTCACAGACCTTACAGATTAGCTCCAGAACTAAAAGATGAGGTGGAAAAGCAGATACAGGAGATGTTGGATTCTGGTGTAATCAGAAGGAGTAACAGTCCATTTTCTTCTCCCATTCTCCTGGTTAAAAAGAAAGATCACACCTGGAGGTTGGTGGTGGATTACAGGCACCTCAATGCTCTTACAATCAAGGGAAACTACCCTATGCCTGTGATAGATGAGCTACTGGATGAACTGCATGGGGCACAATGGTTTACAAAGCTGGATCTCCGGGCAGGATACCATCAAATAAGGCTAGCCCCTGGAGAAGAATATAAGACAGCTTTTCAAACTCATCATGGGCATTTTGAGTTTCTAGTTGTGGGATTTGGTCTGACAGGAGCTCCAAATACTTTCCAAAGGGGCATTAATGTGTCCTTGTCTGAAGAACCTGACATGCTTAGGAATTTTGTCATTGCATTCTTTGATGACATCCTGGTTTTCAGTAAAACATTGAAACAACATTTAGAGCATTTCAGAAGGGTTTTGCAAGTTTTGAGAAGAGACAAATGGTATGTGAAACTCTCCAAATGTGAGTTTGCTTCTCAAAAACTGCTCTACTTGGGTCACATAATCAGCAAGGATGGAGTTTCCACTAACCCTGAGAAAATAAGTACCATTGAACAGTGGCCACAACCTGAATCTATGAAAGAGGTCAGAAGCTTTCTGGGGTTAGCTGGGTAGTATAGGAAGTTCATCCGCCATTTTGGAGTTATTGCCAAACCAATGACTAACTTACTACGCAAAGGTTCAATGTTTGTCTGGACAAGTGTCGAAGACACAACATTTCAAACACTGAAACAGGCCTTAGTTACTGCTCCTGTCTTGGCCTTGCCAAATTTTCAGAAGCCATTTACTATAGAAACATATGCCAGTGATTGTGGAATTGGTGCTGTATTATCACAGGAGGGACATCCCGTGGCATTTGTCAGCAAGGCCTTAGGCCCCAAGAATCAGACACTATCGGTCTACGAAAAGGAATTCTTGGCAATTCTGTTAGCAGTTGAACAGTGGCGTTCCTACCTTCAGCTGAAAGAATTCAACATTATTACTGATCAAAAGGCCTTGGTCAGTCTGACAGAACATTGTTTGCATACAGCTTGGCAGCAAAAAGCTCTCACCAAGTTGTTTGGTTTAGATTACAAGATCATTTATAGGAAGGGAACGGAAAACAAAGTTGCTGACGCCCTGTCCAGGCGCCCTCATCTGTCAGGGGATTGCTATGTTCTGTCAGCAGTGCAACCAGCTTGGGTGCAGGAAATAATGGATAGTTATACTTCAGATCCTCATGTTACAGCAATCCTACAGAAACTAGCCATTGATCCTTCAGCTGTTCCTAACTTTACCTTGCAAGGGGGTCTGCTCCGTTTCAAGAAGCGACTGTGGATTGGATCGAATGAGCAACTACAACGTAAGATCATCGACAGTTTGCACGCTAGCTCGGCCGGGGGTCATTCAGGTTTCCCAGTTACTTATCGCAGAATTTCTCAACTGTTTCACTGGAAGAAAATGAAGCAGATGATCAAGGTAGCTTTGCAACAGTGTCAAATCTGTTAGCTTGCTAAACCTGACAAAGTTCCTTACCCAGGTCTGCTGCAGCCTTTACCTATACCTCCACAGCCTTGGGAGATGATGACGATGGATTTCATCGAAGGATTGCCAGTTTCGCAACATCACAATTGCATCTTAGTGGTGGTGGATAAACTGACTAAATATGGACATTTTATCGCTCTCAAACATCCTTATACAGCTACCACAGTGGCCGAGTCATTTCTGGACCGTGTGTACCGTCTCCATGGACTTCCTGTGTCCCTGGTCTCTGATCGTGATCCTGTTTTCACCAGCTTATTTTGGAAAGAGGTATGCAATAGAACAGGTATTAAACTGCGCATGAGCTCAGGTCAACATCCTCAGACTGACGGGAAAACGGAGCGTGTGAATCAATAGGTGGAAGGATATCTCAGATGCTTTATCAGTGCACATCCGCATCGTTGGTTCAGCTGGCTCCCACTCTGTGAATTGTGGTACAATTCAAACTGGCACTCTTCAACTGGCCGTACCCCGTTTGAACTGGTCTACGGACACCCACCCCGTTACTTTGGTCTGTCCCCTGTAGATGCTGTTGGCAGTTCAGACGCCCAACAATGGTTGCGTGACAGATATGTCGTTATGGAGTCAGTCAAGCAACACTTACTGCGTACGCAGCAGCGGATGAAAATTCAGGCGGATAAACACAGGTCAGAGAGAAGTTTTGAGGTGGGCGACACGGTTTTCTCAAGATGCAACCGTACATTCAGTCGTCTATCGCCCCGCGTGCAAATCACAAGCTGGCCTACAAATACTTTGGTCCTTTTGAAATCCTGGCGCGGATCGGTGCAGTGGCTTACAAACTGAAGTTACCGGACAACTGCAGGATACACCCAGTTTTTCATGTTTCCCTGCTCAAGCGACAGGTCAAGCCAGACCAACATGTACTGCCAGTTCTTCCATCCACAACGGCTAACCTGCAGGTTCCGACTTGTTTTCTGGATCGTCGACTAGTTTCACGCGGGAACAAGACGGTGACTCAAGTGCTGGTCAAGTGGAGCTGCTCTCCAGGTTCACTGGCAACTTGGGAGGACTAGGACGTGCTGAAGCAACAATTTCCGTGCGCGCCGGCTTGGGGGCAAGCCGTTTTCTCTCCAGGGGGATTGTCAGCAGCACTGAAGATGCAGCAGCGGCAACACCTGAATCGCTACAGGAGAAACCGGCAAGCGCGGAACAGGCCAGGCCCAAGAGGAGAGCCCAGGCTCCAGCAAGGCTGCGAGGCCCGGAATGGGCCCGCTAGTCGATACATATATACTTCTGTCCTGGTACTGTAACGGTGGCGGCGGCTTCGGCCGAGGAGTGGATAGGATAGATGGCGTGTGCGCTTTGGCTGTAATCCTTCCTCCTCTCTCGTTCGAATTCTTATGAACACAGCTGAGATCTGAGTGAATCCATAGCTAAATTCGAGAGAACATAGTTCGTGCTTACAATTGGCATCAGAGCCACAGATCCTGGCGCCGCAAATTCCCCTCCACCACCCGCACACGACGAGATTTGCGGCGCGACGCCGCCGGGAAGTGATGGAGAGCTTGTCACCGGCGACGAAGGCGGTGTACGAATTCCTCAAGGCCGACCTGGCGGAGTCCCTCAACGCCCGCTTCAAGCGACAAGATGAAGAGGCAGCGAAGTCGATGCGCTCCATCGTGGGGGATCTGACGACGCGCATCGACGACCTCAAGATGTCGATCGGTGTGGACATGGACGAGCTCCGCGCCGGACTGGAACGGCCGCCGCCCACCCCGGCGACGACTCCTACCGGACGGCCCCCACAAGCGGAGCAAGGCGCGTACAGCAACGCCGACACGGCACCAGAGGGCAGCCGCAGAGCTACTCCAGCCAAGGGAAAAGATCATGTTCCTTATGTTCCGCCGCCCGCCAGAGGTACGAAACCAGATCAGAGCTCTGTACTCAGTTCGTGGTTGGCTGAACTGCAACGAGAAAATTCTGATTCCTATGGTTTTGGCCCTCGCATCGACCTGCCCGTTTCGATGGCTCAAATCCGAGGCTCTGGCAAACGAGATGCGAGGACTATTTCAGCATGAGTTGTATGCCGCGGCATCTCTGGGTTCAATTCGCATCCACCTTGTTCGAAGGGCCAGCATCACGATGGTTGGAGTCAGTTCAGCGTAGAGCGCCAAATGCACCGTGGGAGGATTTCTGCAGGTTACTACAGTGCAGATTTGGGCGAAACCAGCATCAGGCGCTGGTACGCAAGTTTCACAGCATTAATCAGTCGGGCTCAGTGGAGGATTATGTGCAGCAATTTGCTGAGCTCTATGATCAGTTGTCTGCATACGAAGCCGTGCCTGAATCAGTGCACTATGTCACAAAATTCATAGATGGACTGAATCCTTCCGTCAGAGTTTTGGTGGCACTACAGCAGCCGACAGACTTGGATGCCGCTTTATGAGTTAGCCTTGTTACATGAATCCTTGACCAGCTCGACTCCTCAGTATCAGCAATCGAACAGGCGACAACAATTTTCACAACCAGCACCCACTGTTAAGTCAGTTGCTAGCAAGGCCTCTGACGACAGGCGAAGCAGTTCAGATGTGCAAAAATAGAAAATGGGGGAAGATAAATGGGAGGCTCTGAGATCTTACCGTAAGGCCAAAGGACTGTGATTGTGCGGAGAAAAATGGAGCCGTGGTCATCAGTGCAAACAAACAGTATCGCGTCATGTGGTGCAGGAGATGGTGGAATTCTTCCAATGCACATCTTTAGAGGAACCTGGATCAGATGAGGACGATGAAGTCAATTTAATGGCCATATCTGAGGCGGCTGAAGGAAGGTCTGCTCGTAGTAAAGCATTTCAGTTGACTGTTACACTACATGGTCAGGAGAAAATTTTCCTAGTGGACTCTGGTAGCACCCATTCCTTCCTGGATACTACCTCAGCTAACCTACTGACAGGAGTGCAGACATGTTCAGCAATGAAGGTCAAGGTAGCTAATGGAGAGATAATGAACTGTTCTAGTTTTGTTCCAAAATGTAAATGGTCAGTGCATGGTGTCCAGTTCGAGCATGATCTCAAGATTTTGCCTCTTAGCTGTTATGATGGCATATTGGGAATGGATTGGTTGGCAAAACACAGCCCAATGACCGTGGACTGGGAACAACAATGGATGTCATTTCCTCTGCATGGAAAAACAGTAACAATTCAAGGGGCAACACCTGTGGAATTTGCTTATACCATCATAGAATTGTCTATCATTACTGATGAAAATGCTCAAACTGTTTTGCTAGAAATTCAGGAGCTGCTGGATGAGTTCAAGGATGTATTTGCCATTCCTACTGGATTACCACCAGAGAGGGCTTGTGATCATTCTATACCTCTTATTCCAGGTGCAAGACCATTTTCTCACAAACCTTATAGATTAGCTCCAGAACTAAAAGATGAGGTGGAAAAGCAGATACAGGAGATGTTGGATTCTGGTGTAATCAGAAGGAGTAACAGTCCATTTTCTTCTCCCATTCTCCTGGTTAAAAAGAAAGATCACACCTGGAGGTTGGTGGTGGATTACAGGCACCTCAATGCTCTTACAATCAAGGGATACTACCCTATGCCTGTGATAGATGAGCTACTGGATGAACTGCATGGGGCACAATGGTTTACAAAGCTGGATCTCCGGGCAGGATACCATCAAATAAGGCTAGCCCCTGGAGAAGAATATAAGACAGCTTTTCAAACTCATCATGGGCATTTTGAGTTTCTAGTTGTGGGATTTGGTCTGACAGGAGCTCCAAACACTTTCCAAAGGGGCATTAATGTGTCCTTGTCTGAAGAACCTGACATGCTTAGGAATTTTGTCATTGCATTCTTTGATGACATCCTGGTTTTCAGTAAAACATTGAAACAACATTTAGAGCATTTCAGAAGGGTTTTGCAAGTTTTGAGAAGAGACAAATGGTATGTGAAACTCTCCAAATGTGAGTTTGCTTCTCAAAAACTGCTCTACTTGGGTCACATAATCAGCAAGGATGGAGTTTCCACTAACCCTGAGAAAATAAGTACCATTGAACAGTGGCCACAACCTGAATCTATGAAAGAGGTCAGAAGCTTTCTGGGGTTAGCTAGGTATTATAGGAAGTTCATCCGCCATTTTGGAGTTATTGCCAAACCAATGACTAACTTACTACGCAAAGGTTCAGTGTTTGTCTGGACAAGTGTCGAAGACACAACGTTTCAAACACTGAAACAGGCCTTAGTTACTGCTCCTGTCTTGGCCTTGCCAAATTTTCAGAAGCCATTTACTATAGAAACAGATGCCAGTGATTGTGGAATTGGTGCTGTATTATCACAGGAGGGACATCCCGTGGCATTTGTCAGCAAGGCCTTAGGCCCCAAGAATCAGACACTATCGGTCTACGAAAAGGAATTCTTGGCAATTCTGTTAGCAGTTGAACAGTGGCGTTCCTACCTTCAGCTGAAAGAATTCAACATTATTACTGATCAAAAGTCCTTGGTCAGTCTGACAGAACATCATTTGCATACAGCTTGGCAGCAAAAAGCTCTCACCAAGTTGTTTGGTTTAGATTACAAGATCATTTACAGGAAGGGAACGGAAAACAAAGTTGCTGACGCCCTGTCCAGGCGCCCTCATCTGTTAGGGGATTGCTATGTTCTGTCAGCAGTGCAACCAGCTTGGGTGCAGGAAATAATGGATAGTTATACTTCAGATCCTCATGTTACAGCAATCCTACAGAAACTAGCCATTGATCCTTCAGCTGTTCCTAACTTTACCTTGCACGGGGGTCTGCTCCGTTTCAAGAAGCGACTGTGGATTGGATCGAATGAGCAACTACAACGTAAGATCATCGACAGTTTGCACGCTAGCTCGGCCGGGGGTCATTCAGGTTTCCCAGTTACTTATCGCAGAATTTCTCAACTGTTTCACTGGAAGAAAATGAAGCAGATGATCAAGGTAGCTTTGCAACAGTGTCAAATCTGTCAGCTAAACCTGACAGAGTTCCTTACCCAGGTCTGCTGCAGCCTTTACCTATACCTTCATAGCCTTGGGAGATGATGACGATGGATTTCATTGAAGGATTGCCAGTTTCGCAACATCACAATTGCATCTTAGTGGTGGTGGATAAACTGACTAAATATGGCCATTTTATCGCTCTCAAACATCCTTATACAGCTACCACAGTGGCCGAGTCATTTCTGGACCGTGTGTACCGTCTCCATGGACTTCCTGTGTCCCTGGTCTCTGATCATGATCCTGTTTTCACCAGCTTATTTTGGAAAGAGGTATGCAACAGAACAGGTATTAAACTGCGCATGAGCTCGGGTCAACATCCTCAGACTGACGGGAAAACGGAGCGTGTGAATCAACAGGTGGAAGGATATCTCAGATGCTTTATCAGTGCACATCCACATCGTTGGTTCAGTTGGCTCCCACTCTGTGAATTGTGGTACAATTCAAACTGGCACTCTTCGACTGGCCGTACCCCGTTTGAACTGGTCTACGGACACCCACCCCGTTACTTTGGTTTGTCCCCTGTAGATGCTGTTGGCAGTTCAGACGCCCAACAATGGTTGCGTGACAGACATGTCGTTATGGAGTCAGTCAAGCAACACTTACTGCGTACGCAGCAGCGGATGAAAATTCAGGCGGATAAACACATGTCAGAGAGAAGTTTTGAGGTGGCGACACGGTTTTTCTCAAGATGCAACCGTACATTCAGTCGTGTATCGCCCCGCGTGCAAATCACAAGCTGGCCTTCAAATACTTCGGTCCTTTTGAAATCCTGGCGCGGATCGGCGCAGTGGCTTACAAACTGAAGTTACCGGACAACTGCAGGGTACACCCAGTTTTTCATGTTTCCCTGCTCAAGCGACAGGTCAAGCCAGACCAACAGGTACCGCCAGTTCTTCCATCCACAACGGCTAACCTGCAGGTTCCGACTTGTTTTCTGGATCGTCGACTAGTTTCACGCAGGAACAAGAAGGTGACTCAAGTGCTGGTCAAATGGAGCCGCTCTCCAGGTTCACTGGCAACTTGGGAGGACCAGGACGTGCTGAAGCAACAATTTCCGCGCGCGCCGGCTTGGGGGCAAGCCGTTTTCTCTCCATGGGGTATTGTCAGCAGCACCGAAGATGCAGCAGCGGCAACACCTGAATCGCTACAGGAGAAACCGGCAAGCGCGGAACAGGCCAGGCCCAAGAGGAGAGCCCAGGCTCCAGCAAGGCTGGGAGGCCCTGAATGGGCCCGCTAGTCGATACATATATACTTCTGTCCTGGTACTGTAACGGTGGCGGCGGCTTCGGCCGAGGAGTGGATAGGATAGATGGCGTGTGCACTTTGGCTGTAATCCTTCCTCCTCTCTCATTCGAATTCTTATGAACACAGCTGAGATCTGAGTGAATCCATAGCTAAATTTGAGAGAACATAGTTCGTGCTTACAGATGGTGGCCGCGATTCTGCTTGGACTGCTGTCCGCGCTCCACGTGGACAGCTGCCAGTAACCATGGTGGTCGAGCTCGTGGCCGAGGGTGGCCAAGGCGACCAGTGAGAACTATAGTTGGCCATGCTTGTTCTGGGCAGCGAACTCACACGAGGTGGAAGTTATGACGGGAAGCAGGGATCACGGGTGGCCTTCATCTCGCCGCCGGACACGGGGTGCTCGCGCTCGTGGATGCCGAGGACGGGACCGACAGCAGAACATGACACTGCTGAAATTAGACAGCATTGACAACAAAACAGGACACTAGTGAAAAAAATCCTCCAAAAAATGGCCGTTCTCCTAGATCGAAATCAGGGTGTATGTGTTTTCAAAAATAGGGAGATGGATTGAACTAATTTTCTAGGTACGGTGGAACTGAAGGAAATGATTTTCAGAAAGGGGAGGTGGATTGAACTGAAGGCGTCGGTGAGGGCGTTCGAGGACGGGTGGCCGCGGTGGGGGCGCAGGCCACCATGGATGACGGTGCACGTCACCGGGCGGACCACGACGACGGAGGCCGTGTGGCGGAGGGACGATGCGGTGGCATTTTTAATTCAAACTAATCATTTCTTTTATTTTGAACTAATAATTTCTTTTATTTCGAACTGATCATTGTTTTAAATTCGTACTGGTCAATGTTTTTAGTTAAAACCATTTTTTTTTCCTTTCAAACCAGTATGTGTGCATGTGTTGGAAAAGTGAGGTACCAGTCAGTCAGTCATGTTCATGAACGGAGGGATCCTCACCATGTCCTGTGTGCTAGGTCTACTCATTTTACAAAATGAACCTTTTTGACTGAACTTAGCTGTACAGAGAGTGCATGCGGTTTTATAAAATTATGAGAATGAATAAATTTACACACCAAACTGACAACAAAATACACACCAAATAATACTGAGTTTAGTACAGAAATTCTCTTTTCATGCACTGACGATATTTTCTTCTCTGTGTACCGGAGAACAAAGAACAAAAATACACACTGAACTAATGATAGAATACACATAGAAGAAAAAGGAATTTCTTCTCTTTGAACTGATGGTAGAATACATACAGAACGGACAAGAGAACAATGTCTATTTGTGTTTTTGCTTTTTTCATAAATTGACGATTTTTTACAAAAAACCATGTACTGACAACACTTCTTCAGCTTAGTACACAATGTTCAGTATTCTTTTGTCAGGCTATTTCATGGAAGGCAATACAAGAAATCAGTGGCAATAATCAGAGTTCAGTTTTCAGTGGCAATAGGTGTAGTAAGTGAAGTTGAATTGACCTCGTCCATGGCAGGAATTTGGTTGGAGGGGGATCCAGGGCCGGGGCCGGGGTCGGCAGGTGACAGCGTGGAGGCGGGCGGATCCGAGGCCGGTGCGACGCAGCCTCGTTGGATCCAGGAGGCGCGGCGGCCAGAGAAGCTTGTGCGGCGCCGACGACCGCGGAAAATGGCGTGTGGAGGCCTGGGGTGAGACGCCGGGCAGCGTCGATGCAGGAGAGGTGGCAGAGAGGAGGGACGCCTGCGCCGGGCGGATCAAGGCGGCGACGCTTCGGTGGGAGGTTGGAGAGCGGCTCGTCACCGGAAGGTGGAGGGAGCGGCGCGTCGGCGGGAGGTGGGGGGGGGGGGCGGCGCGTCGGCTGGAGGTCGGGGCGGCACGTCGGCGGGAGGTGGGGGCAGCTCGTCGACGGGAGGTGGGGGCGACTCGTCGGTGGGAGGTGGGGAGGCGGCTCGTCGGCGGGAGGTGGGGAGGCGGCTCGTCGGCGGGACGTGGGGTGCAGCTGGTTAGTGTGTGTGTGGGGGGGGGGTGGCGTGGGGCATGCTGGGTGATGGAGAGGAGTGGGACGAACGGGCTGGAGGGGTTGGGGCGGGGGCGTTTTGTGTTTTTACAGTGTACCGGTTCGGAAACTGCAGATCGGCCCTTATATGGCTGAGGAGTAACAAAATAATATTCTGTTATGGGTAACAGAATAGCCCTGTCCTATATATATTCTGTTATGGGTAATAAAAATAATGTTCATCCCGATATATCCAGATATAGATATATATATATATACATTATTGACTCTTACATAAAAATAAATACTTAAAAGTAAAAGATAGGCCCTTCCTAGAGGGAAGCAGAGGTTGTCATGCGCTTTTTGTTTTTTGATGTGCAAGCTCCTCATCTAAAGTCACTTTATATAACCCCTTGTGATAGCAACCTTTATTATGCGGTCTGTTGCTTTTATTTGTTCACCATCACAAGTTCGTGCAAAGCTTATTTTCCCTTAGAATAAAATATCATACATATTTAGGAGCAATTTTTATTACTTTATGCATTGATGACAACTTACTTGAAGGATCTTATTTAATCCATAGGTAGATATGATGGACTCTCATGGCATGAAACTAGGTTTAAGGGTTTTGTATGCACAAGTAGTATCTCTACTTAGTGCGAATTTTGGCTAGCAAAAGATCCTAGCCAGGCACCACATGTTAGAAAATCCATGTCTTCCTTGTCCAACGTCAACTAATTGATATAAAATATTTTATGGTGGCTCACAATCATAAAAGATGTCCAAGATAGTATATTTATATGTGTACCTCTCTTCCTTCATTACTTTTTTCATGGATTGCGCCAATGACCAATGTTATGTTTGTCAACTTCCTACAATTTTTATCAACTATACTTCTTTTATGTGAAGTCATTACTCCCCATGGGATTAGCACATGATCTTTTTATTATTTTATTATTTATTTTTCGTTGCTAAGATTGAAACAAGAAAGAAAAGCAAAACTCAAACTACTCTTTATTATATAGCTCGCACACGATTACATAGATAGACCACTAAACAAGCACTTGAAAATAGATCAAATTAGAACTTTATTCCTCTAAATCACGAAATAACCAAGGATCAAACTAAAATAGATAATGATGATAAAAGTGGTGATGTTACGATACCGGGGCACCTCCCCCAAGCTTGACACAAGCTAAGGGTGATGCCCATACCCATGTACTCAAGTCTCCTTCTTTGGTGATGGTGGTGGGGATGGGGTAGGCTTGTCCTTCATATTGTTCATCAAGATCTCCTCCAAACTCTGAATTTCTCGGAGCACATGATGGATGATCTCAGCATTCTTTTGCACTTTGGCCATAATATGTTTATTCTCTGGACCCCAAACATTCTTTCCTACATCACTTTCACTTGGACGAGAGATGTCCCAATTGGATGGTATGTGCATATGAGGAGTATTCTCAATCCCATAATTGTGAACCTAGTTATGAAAGTTGTTCCTATGTAACCTGTGTAAGGGCCTCCTAGGTGCAAACCCTTCTTGTAACTCTTAGCTTCCTTGGTTACTTGTCGTCCCCATGGCCTGATAGGGATTGGGAATAGTGGTGATGCCAGCCACGGTGCCCCTCTCCGAAGCCGGAGGGTGAACCTCAAGCGAATATCCTTCATCTTCTTCCATGGTGACTTCCTCGGCCTCCTCTCTCTTTAGTTCCATGAGCATCGACCAAGCATCGTCTCCCATGTTGTTGGAGGAGGAAGAAAACATGATGCCTAGCCTTGGAAACCTGACAGGGAACAACATGAAACAAGAACAGAGGTGAATCTTGTGATACGGTGGTCAAAACAACACGAAGTATATATAATGAACTTGGTTCATGCAAGACAAGCAATATGGAAGAAAAACGGAGTCGGGAAAGTCCACGGGGGCGCCACAAGCCTGGGCGGCGCGCCCAGGGGGGTAGGGCCCCCCTGGACTTGTCGCTCCCTCGTGCACTTTTCAGATTTTTCTTATTTTCCTAATTTTTAAATATTTCGAATCAAAAAATACTTTTATGGAACTTTTAGAGTCGGTTTACTTACTGTACCACATACCTACTCCTTTTCAGGGTTCTGGAGCGTTCCGGAAAGTTGCCTCTATGTGCTCTTCTGATGTCATAGTTTGAATAATATTGGTTTCAACACTGATGGGCGTACCTGAGATATAATGTTTAATTGTATGCCCATTATCCACCCTCGGATTAGTGCCTTCGGCGTTGTTAATCTTGATAGCTCCGGAGCGATAAACTTCTTCAACGATATATGGTCCTTCCCATTTAGAGAGAATCTTTCCTGCAAAGAATCTTAAACGAGAGTATTATAATAAAACTTGATAACCTATCTTGAATTCCCATTTTTTTAATTCTTTTATCATGCCATCTTTTAACTTTCTCCTTAAACAACTTGGCATTTTCACTTGTGTCGTCCATTCATCTAGGGAACCAATATAACCTCTTTTCACCGGCAATTTTGAAATCGTAATTAAGTTCTTTAAGTGCCCAATAAGCTTTTCCATAGACCATTTTATATGGAGACATACCCATAGGATTTTTATAAATATTTTTGTATGCCCACAATGCATCATCAAAATTCTTAGACCAATTATTTCAAGATCTATTAACGATCTTTTGCAAAATCAACTTTATTTCTCTATTAAACAATTCAACTTGACTACTAGACTGAGGATGATATGGTGATGCAATTCTATGGTTAACATCATATTTAGCAAGAAGTTTACGAAATGCACCATGAATAAAATGTGAACCACCATCAGACATTAAACATCTAGGGATTCCAAACCTTGAAAAAATAACTTATTTAAGCATTTTAATAGATGTGTTATGATCAACACTACTAGTTGGAATATCTTCTACCCACTTAGTAACATAATCAACAACAACTAAAATATGTGTATACCCATTAGAAGAAGGAAAAGGTCCCATATAATCAAATCCCCAAACATCAATTGTTTAATAACAAGTGAATAATTAATAGGTATTTGCTGATGTCTACTAATATTACCAATTCTTTGACATTCATAACAAGAAAGGACAAACTTACGTGCATCCTTGAAGAGAGTAGGCCAGAACAAACCAGACTACAATACCTTATGTGCGCTTCTATCTCCAGCGTGGTGTCCTCCGTATGCCTCGGAATGACACTTCTGTAGGATTTGTTCCTGTTCATTCTCAGGTACACAATGTCTAATAACACTATCTGCTCCTTCTGTATATAGATGTGGGTCATCCCAAAAGTAATGTCTTAAATCAAAGAAGAACTTTTTCTTTTGTTGGTATGTGAAACTAGGTGGTATATATTTAGCAACAATGCAATTAGCATAGACTGCATTTATAACACTAATTGTTCATCATGAAAAATATCATCAATAGGTAGTGGGTCATCAAGAACATTCATTCGAGACAAATTACCAGCTATGGGATTCTCAGCTCCCTTTCTATCAATAATATGAAAATCAAATTCTTGTAGCAAAAGGATCCACCTAATCAACCTAGGTTTAGCATCTTTCTTTTCCATAAGATATTTAATAACAGCAAGATCGGTGTGAACAATTACTTTAGAATCAACAATATAAGATTTGAATTTATCACATCCAAGCACAACTGGTAAAAATTCTTTCTCGGTAGTAGCATAGTTTCTTTGAGCACTATCTAGAGTTTTACTAGCATAATGGATAACATTCAATTTCTTATCAACTCTTTGTCCTAGAACAACACCAACAACATAGTCACTAGCATCACACATAATTTAAAATGGCAAATTCCAATCAGGTGGTTGAACAATGGGTGCGGAGGTTAAGGCTTTCTTAAGTATTTCAAAGGCTTCTACACAATCATCATAAAAAACAAATGGAACATATTTTTGCAAAAGATTAGTAGCAGGCCTAGAAATTTAGAGAAGTCTTTAATAAACCTTCTATAGAAAGTAACAAGACCAAGAAAACTTCTTATACCTATTATATCTGAAGGACATGGCATTTTCTCAATTGCATCAACCTTAGCTTTATCTACCTTAATACCTCTTTCAGAAATTTTATGCCCACGGAAAATACCTTCATTCACCATAAATTGTCAGCTCAGCCAATTCAAGACAATATTAGTTTTTTCACATCTCTGCAAAACTCGATCAAGGTTGCTCAACCAATCTTCAAAAGAAGTCCCATAAACGGACAAAACATCCATGAATAGCTCAACAATATTTTGTAACATCCCAAAATTCTAAATTTTGGAATGTTAAATAAAATAAGTAACAATGATTGCTTGTGTGATTGTTGTTTGAAATTGAGTGAAATTTGAAACTTTTTGAAAAATGAATTAGAGGAAATAGAAGGACTTTCCCTAAAAGAGTTCATTTGGCGTTTTAGTGCATAAGCATCCATATCCATTTCTTTTGTGAACGCCATTTGAATTCCTTTTGAAATATTTGAACCAGAGAGAAACTTTATGCCACTCAATGATTTTCATGAGAGAAGATAAAATAACTTCTTCAAATTATATGAAAGAGAGTGGGGAAGTGATGAGGAGACTTTCAAAAAATTATTTGAATCACTTTTGGAGAGTTTTCAATTTTGAGTTTCAAATTCATTTCCATTTCTTCAAATAAAATAAAGAGAGAAGGAAATATGACTCCTTAAAATACCAGAAAGAGAAAAAATGTGAAATCTTTTGCATAGCTATTTCTTGAAATTATTGAATAATGCTTTTATTAGGTTTTATTCAAATTATTTTTCCTCTGAAAAAGGTTAATTATGAATGAGGATAAAATGGCTCCCTCCTTGATAAAAATAGTGGGAAATTATTTTGGTGTCGTTTGGTATTTACAAAAAGTCATTTTGAATTGATTTTAAGCACCATATTTCTTCTGCGTTTTTTGTAAACATTTTTATGTTTTTCTGTGGCAAAATAAATAGTCTAAAATGACGTTCATGTATTCTAGTATTTGTTTGCAAACTTTCATTTTTTTCTATGTTCGTTTATACTTATTGCAAGCACATTTGTTCTTCAGATTATTAAAACAAAACTGGAAACACTATTCAATGTGAGCGGCCCACTCTTATCTTTCGCCCATGCGCGCAGCACAGGACCAGTGCGCCCCAGCCATTTTTTTCCTTCTCACATGGGCCAAGCCCAGCCGGCCACTGGCCTTGTCTGTCCTTGGCCCCATGCGTGGCGATTTCCCGTACGTATACATTTCTACTGTACGTTCGCACCTCTTTAGTCCCAGATTGCCTGGATATAGACTATTCGGTAGACCTCTAGCCGATTCTCTTCGTTCGGAATTACTTTGTCACTAAAATAGATTTATCTAAAACTAAAATACATCTAGATACATCCATTCTAATGCGAACGGAGGGAGTATAAATATAAATATAGACGTATAGGAGCAGCTATCCAAGTGAGGTTAAATCAGTTTTTTGGTTTGGCTAGCTTCACAAAAAAAAAAATATTATTTCGTTTTTGGCGGGAATTCTGAAAGTTGTCTTCTCTCTAAAATTGTCTCTCTGAAGGTATTTTTTTTCGTATTTTCTTTCATACTCCAATACTTTATTATTCCTAGACAGATATACGATATAAATCCTTATTTCGTTCGTCGTAGGTTCTTATATGTAAAATAATTAAATTATCATTTAATCTATGTATTTACACATTAACCCTAAAATTCTTTCAAACACAGTTTTTCGTCCGTAAAACAGCTTGACCCTGATTTTTTAAATGCCCATAACTTTTTATTCGTTTATCCAAATTAGATAAAACCAACGCCTAGATTTTCGGCTTGATCCCACCTATCCAGTGAAACTATCAAATCAACTTTCTACAACTTTCCGAATTTCGAAATTTGTTCAGATTCATATTCAGACTTCTTTTCATCATATATTTTTATCCGTAGCTCCGTTTCCGACGAATCCAATTGCGTCGTACTCATATCGAATAAAGCTTTCCGTTCGTACAATTAGTGTTATCCTTTCAACATAAGCTTATATAGCTATAGTTCATTGTCCACTAACTCTTTTGAATTGTTTCTTTCACATTTTCACCTTATCCACCAGAAGAACCTATTTTATCTATTAAACCTTTTTTATGTTGTTCTTGTTTGAGCTATGCCATATATTGTTTTTATGTTCTTTTGGTTCTTCTTTTTGGCGTGGTTGTTTATTTTATTTTATTCGTTACGATAGATATCTTGGAGTGTGACTAGTAGAACTATCAAGATTTGTAAGAGCGATACAACTTTACCAACTACTAACATGCAAGTTCACTTTGATCATATTTTCAATACCTATGATTTTATTGTATTAGTGCCCCTTTTCCTCTTGCATTCAATAGGAATATCGAAACTTGTAACTTGAGTAGAATCATGAGGTAGGAACCCATACGCTTGTCACCAAGCCCCGTGAATCGTTGTTAAGTTAGTTGCAGCTATGCTTCAGTAGACGGGGATTAGCATGAGTGTTTCATGTGAGATATGAGTGTTGTCGTGTGTGTCGCCCAAGCGACCCTGCGCTCCCCGAAGAAGATGGCCCTCTCTTTCTGCCTGCCAGCAGCGACATCGCATGCCCGGGCGGAGCCAATGAAGAGCCCGCGCCACCATCACCGTCCCCATCCTCCTCCTCCGCAACCTTGTCGGAACCCAGCTCGGGCGCTCTTGGCCACCCCAAGAACAGGTTGGCATGACCGACGTCCCCCGTGCCCCTGGGGACAGGGCCCCACCTATCACATTTCGATAGGCCTTCAAGGATAGTTTCGCATGCGCCATCAGCATGCAGCATCCGAACGAAGGACGGAAGGCCCAGATCGTCTTCAAAATGGATCAAGGTCCTCATGACCCACTTGAGCTTCTCATCCCCGATGGCTAACCAGTGAAGGCGCCTTGGATATCGGGGACCCTAGAATGACCACATCGGTAGCTGATGAAACTGTAAGGGGGCCACACGTAGTCGAGAAAAGCAGAGGACCACCATATGCCGATCGAGATGATTCTCCGCGAAGTGCTTGATACAGTGAATCATGGGTTCAAGGGCACCCCCGGCCGGGCAACTCACCCACACGTCGTGTTTCCTTGCTGGAGCGGCAGACTCCTGAAGCTTGGGAGAGCCCTGGATAGCCTCAATCAACATCTAGCTTTGGTGCCACTCCTTCGCATACAGATAAAACCTCAGAGGGATGAAGTTGGCCTTGGCTTCTTCTCCGTCAGGGTGGAAAGTTATGTTTCCGCATATCTATTTCCCAGGGTCCTGACATGCCGCCAAAAAAATACGGAAAAGCGCCAAGGATGACCTAACTCTGACGAACCCCTCACACAAGAAAGGGAAGATCGCCAGAAGCAGCACATCGTTGGGGTGAAGGTGCAACATATGAATGTGGTAGTGCTCCAGAACCGCCATGAATAAATTGGAAAAGGAGGAACCACGCAAGAAAGTGCAGGAAGATAGGAAACCTTGGTACCCTCTACGGTCGCATGGTTGACCGGGAGGAGCTCCATGTATCACGACGAATGGTTTGGTCCCCCACCAAGAACGAGAACTTCTTTAGACTTCGACCATTAGAAAACCCTGGTTCGTACAAGGCCGACGAGGGTCCCGAGGGGGTCATCTCCTTGTTCTTTCTCTCCTCTCTCGCGCCTGGTAGAAGCTAGGAGGATGCCATGGAGAGGGGGAGGGGCGAAGTGAAGAATAGTGAGGAACACGCGAAGGACGACACAGGAGCAGGGGGAAGAAGGTGATATGGTAACTGACGCGGAGCCGCACGTGCCACCTTCTTTATTACCAAAATGTAGGAGAAGAGATGACTATTCACCCAACCGATGAGACAACACACGATCTCCGCTCCCCAAGGGTGTTGTCAGGATCGATCATATCACTTTGTGGCCTCATGCACGGTATCCCCACGGCTGCAGACTTAACTTGGTCGGGACCGTTTGCGCCTTTTGGCTCACGTATATGATTATGTTGCTAGCATCCATATGACAGAGAACCCGGGCCGACATTACTAGTCGTAAACCAAGGTGCCACAAACTTACAGTGACAGGCATACGTAACCCAACAATGCACGTGTCGGTCAACAACGTGTGCAACCGAGTCGTAGCAAGCTACAAGGACTCCAATAAAACACCGCGTGACATTTACCCGAAGGGACAGACACAAGCAAAGAAGGATACATGCCGGTCAATCCATGTGTTCCAAAGCAGTAGCGAACTACCATGGCTCAATGGAAGTACTAGGAGGCATTTCCCCATAAGGAAGGCTACCAAAAATAAACAACTAGGTGTCGGATCCCACACATACCAAGCATTTTAATAACATAGGCACAATATGCTTGATATGTGTAAATACAATATGGCATCACAACATAACTCTATGACTCAAGTATTTATTTAAAAGGCTCCAAGGGGCGATACATAGCATGATATTACAAATATGGGTCTCATGACCCAACATACAAAGTCATACAAGCAACAAACACATGCGCAAGATTATCCTGTGTGAGTACAGACGGCTGAAAAGAAACAAGGCTAGAAAGCATGTCTATCTACAAGACCCTCCATAGGAGTCAGACCTCTGTCTGGGATTCCCAAGCTAATTGTCGAAGCCCACATAGAACTACTAGTGAGACTGGAGTCTCCTCTGCAAAACATAAATGAAGCAAATGTGAGTATAAATGTACTCAGCAAGACTTACATCAGAACTAACTACTTATGCATCAGTATCAACAAGGGGGTTGTGGAGTTTAACTGTAGCAAGCCATCTTTGACTCAGTGGCCATCCTGTACTATGACTACTGGTTTTTTCTTTGAGGTGAGAAAGCGCACACGAGTCCACATATTCACCATAACAATACACCACTATGGATCTGCTCCCGTCTCCCTACGAGAAGGCCATCCATAGCACTCACACTTATCTTGCACATCTGAGAATATCCATTTGAACTTGTCTGTGAAGAATGTAAGCTTTTCAAGTAGTCCATATCCATGGACGCGGCTATTCGAATAGTTTGATAACCCTGCAGGGGTGTACTTATTGACACACGCTCTCACCAGTTATTGTCGTTTACATGACATGTACTCGGCAACCTTCAAGTGGAAGCCCATCGAGGGTGTCGGCCATGACCTGACTAACCACACAAGTCTCTAGTCCAGGTTAATCGCCTATTTGAGTTCCATCTGCAAGGAAGTCCGACCGAGGTTTCCACTACGGCCCCAAACGATGTGTGCTAGGTTCCCAAGCCCACCAAATGGGTGCCTCGGTACACCGTGCCATAGTGTCTATACCACATCATAGACCACCACTAGGGTCATCTCTACGCGCGGCCTCCAACACATATCCTACAAACACCATAAACTAGTTGCAACTCTTGGACAGATATCAAGGTGATTAATAAGTCGAGAGGGTCCATGGGTTTCCGGCCTAATGCATGGTAATAGCTGTTCTTGGATCACAAACACAGAACTCAGTTGCTGAGGATGGTTTCAATGAGACAACCCACCATGTACTTCCACATGGCCTCTAATCTCTACCTTTACCAAATCATGTTCACACACTTAGCTCTCAATAGTAGGACATGTGCACCACCATTCCAATCCATCCTAGATGAATCAGACCTGACACAACTCTAAGCATAGCAGGCATAACAAGCAAGCATGAATAAGTAGGCACATCATGGCTCAAACAACTCCCACTCATGCTAGTGGGTTTTAACTATTTACTGTGGCAAAGACAGGTCATGCAGAGGAATGGGTTCAACTACCTCAACATGTAATAGTTGAATCGTTGTTGTACTAATGTAGTAAAACAGAGCAAGAGAGAGAGAGAGAGAGAGGGATTTAATCGGAATGCTCAAGGGGGGTTGCTTTCCTGGCACTTCTTAAAATAGCATTGTGTCATCATCAGTGGCATTGATCTCAACGTCGGAACAAATGTCTACCGAGAGGGAACAAACACCGGCAACACAGAAGGAACACAACTAATGCAATGCAACAATACTAGGCATGATCATGACTTGGCAATATGCTATAGACTAAGCTAATGCAACTAGCAACCAGATTAAAAGAAGTTGGCTTGAACAAAGTATTCAAATTCAACTCCATATGTGATTATTCAAATGCCATTTAGTCAAATTGTCATATACAACAGCTTTAAGGTGTTCAAACATGCATGGAAATTCCATAAGCATATTCTTCATATTTTTCTGATCATTTTCATACATAAATTATTTTCATCTGAGGTACGGTTGATTTTATATGTTTTTTAGAAGTTTATAGCATTTTATGGAATTTCCTTGCTATCTAAATTAAAATAATTCCAGAAAATGATTTATTGCATCAGTGTTACGTCACTGTGACGTCAGCTGGTCAACACGGCAGTCCAGGTCAAACTGAATAGTGGGACCCGCGTGTCAGTGATTAGGCTAATTGACTATGCTAATTAAGGTTTAATTTTGGCTAATCCAAAATTAGCACGGGCAGGCCCACCTGTCATAGACCCCTAGGGAGTCAACCCCCCTAGTCAAATAGGTCAAACTCGTCGGCGTTTAGCCGATGGCAGGGTCAAATGCGGCGGTTGCGCTCGAGATCGCGCTACAGATCACCGTTCGGTGCGCGAAAGGGTGCGTTCGAAAGCTCGCAGTGGTGCGCATCGAACGTTGGCAGTGGGAGGTGCTGGGGCCACCGGAGACATCGACTGCAATGACGGCAGATGGTGGCCGGAGTCGGACCTCGACGGAAACATTGTTGCGATGTGCAAATGACCGAACTAACACACTAGTTATGCTCTACGTGGTGCAGCGAGCTCGATGGACACATGCCCGGGACCAAATGTTCATCGCAGCATCGTCGGTGACAAGCGCGGGCGGCGGCGGGTTTCGGTCGTCTATGAAACGGCAGCTAGAGCTAGCGAACGATGCTGGGAAGAGGGAGGTTAGGAGCAGGAGCTCATGGCGGTTGTAGGGGCGTCGTAGCGGGCTCGGGGAAGGGCCGGAGCAAGCAGGGCGATGGTGGCGATCTCGGCGATCTGAGGAGGAAGAATACATCGAGGACGATGCTGCGGGGCTCTTCCAGTCGCGTGTTTCAGCGGAGACGACATGGGCGATGGAGGCGGAGCTCGTAGACAAGTCGAGGGAGCACGAGTGAGGCCATGGCTGCGGTGGAGCTCGTCGGCGTTCTCGGGCGCCCGTGGACGATCGCGGGCGAGAGAGAGAAGCAGGAAGGGGATGAGGGCGAGCAAGTGGTCGAGGGAGTCGAGGGGGAGTGCGTGGTGCCCTCGGGTGCCTCCAGCGGTGAGCGGGTAAGCAGGAGGTGGCTGACGCGTGCCCGCGCGCGACGACCACATGTCCCTTGTCCACTAACGCGGGGAAGACGACAGGGGGAAGGCCGCTGGGCTGGGCTGGTCCCACTAGGCCACTAGCTAAGTTGGCCCAACTACTGTTCTCTCTCCCTCTCTCTCTCATTTCTTTATGTTTTCTAATTTGTTTTTCTGTTTTGGATTTAGTAAAAATACTAAATCATTTTTAAAACTCCTAAAAATATTTGTGGGCACTTTTAGAATTATTTCCAACAACCCTCAATGATTTTTGGAACTATTGGAGCATTTAAATTATTTATAGCATTTAATTGCCCCAACTCAAATATAATACGAGTTAATTCAAAAATCCAGAAATGTCCTAGAAATATGTGCACCATTTTTGGCAGAGGTTTTCAACAAATTCAAAATTTATGAACTTTTCTGAAGGGCATTTTGGGTTCATTGAAAAATATTTTAGTTGATCCTAGTATTTCATAGACATGCTAGGGTTTGATCAATCCCCATTTCAAGTTTAACAAATTTTAAGCATGATGCATGGATGCAGGTGCAACTATTTGCAGGTAATTACCCTAGGGCTATGACAACTCAACACAACTACACAAGATTCTCGTCACGAGATTCAAGACGTAGGGTAAGAGGAAGAGGGGTCACAAAACTATCACAATCTTCTCGATCCAACTGCCCTTCTTGAAGATGTTGATTCCTTGCATCATATTGATCTTGACGTCTATCATTTCGATATCTTCACCCAACACGACAACGATAGGAAGGGGAAACTCTAAAAGAATCGATCTTCTCAAAGATCGAGTAACTCACGGTCAACTCATGGAATGAGACACTGAATCATCTCTTGAGCTGAGAGACAGAACACACATCAAGAGGGATGGAAAGAAATGGATGACAAAGGTTCAATTTTGTAGGCAACATTTCGATGCTTAAGTAAGATGGTGCCTGAGTTTCAAAGTAGTGAGGAGGTAATTTCCCTTCATACCATTATGGGGCACCCTAGAAGAAATGACTCATAGAATTATTCCCTTCAGTGGAAAAAAGAATTACTTTTGATACAGAGGTCACTGAAACTCTTCATACCAGGCTAAGGCAATTCACAAACAATCGTTTGAACGAATCTGACTGAATGTCATACTCCGTTTGGAACGGAACTATGGTTATAGAGCATTCGATAAAAGGAAGACACATTCCCATTGATACCGAGGGTACAACCTAGTGTCTAAGCATGCTTGCAAGAATTTGAGCATTCCCATATTCGCCAGGGTTTTACCAGCATCTATGCCAAGATCCTGGTGACACCTCATCCTACCATGATAAATAACGATGGAGGATGCAGATGCAAAGGAGGACATCACTTTCTAAGATTTGGCCATAGCAATGACAAGGAACAAAACATGGATGATCGACTGAGAGACATTTAGCACTCCACTTCTAAAGTTCTCCTTGATGTACTACTTACCACAATCAGGCTTAAAAGCATCATCAATATGGTCATCAAGTTAAGGTCGAACTTGGGAACACAAAGGATCCATAAGGAACATGATGCGGAGCATCCTATGGTCATCCTCATGGACCTATCGGCGTATCACCAAGTGCCAAGTGGACCGATGACATGAGCACGTGCAAGAGCTGTCGAGACCGAGGTGACAGCTCTCCTTAGTGATATTCCATATGACCCACTTGAGACATGGCTACTACCTAAAGTCATAACACAATGTGTGATTAGGTATTAAGAACACCCCCTCAGAGATTCTCATGAAAAGGGACAAGTCCCCAAGTTCATGGAAGACGAGGACCGACAAGAGAAACCTGAGAAGCCCCGAGGACCCGGACATCAGGCCCCAAGTCCCGGACATCCGGCCCCTGGAGCATCAACCGTAGTCGTCGCCTAGCAGCCAAAGCTACAGGGTCCGGACATTCGGCCCAGCCCCAAAAATCCGGTCACCCTTCACATAACGCACCTGAAGTCTGACCACACAGGCCCCGAAGTCTCTTCAAGTGAACAAGTGGCTAGGCGGCGGCAGCAGTTCATTTTTCAGCTCTTGGGGAACTGGATTCAACAGTGAACTGAATGTGTACAGGCGACAATAGTTATTACCCCTCCCTTGCCCGCTGCACGCCTGACAGAATATGCACCTTAGGCGCATTCAAATGTCTCCATTAAGAAACCTATTCCGGCCACACGTCGGTTCACGAGCGGGTCTGTATTGGTACTGTAATAACAAGTGTTAGTGGTCACTTTACTTAAATTTAATTTGCTTTAATTGAAATTTATTCTTAAAACAAGAAACACATTGGCTCGTTCTATCAGTGCCACAGGATCAACATGCACAACAATTAGAATTATTATTCTCAGGACGCACACGATCAGCAAATTTGTCGCACTTTCACACAGATAATACTACCAAGTTTGAACTGTTTGTTAAGGTTGCTGTCCTCTACATCATCATGCTGTGTTTCCCAACTTGCAAGATTCAGAACCAACAAATAAGATTCAAATAATAAGTACAACAAAGATGCCTACACATCTCATTGATTCCCAGCTTGCAAGATTCAGAACCAACAAACAAGATTCAAATAATAATTACAACAAAGATGCCTACATATCTCATTGATTCCCAGCTTGCAAGATTCAGAACCAACCCATTAGAGCCTTTTGATAAAGTGAATATTGGGATTAAATTCATCTTGGCTAAGCGTGTCATACAACCCAAGAACTTGGCGAATGCTCTTGACCATCACAACATTTGTAGTTGAGTATTCCTGTTTGCACAACACAGATAATAAAGAGCATGATTACTATAATAGTGGCACTAGTTGAAGTCAACCTGCAGCTCCACTCGATGATTCAATTCATGCGAATTTTTCTGCAGTTCACCTGAAATGAAGCAAAGATTTCATCATTTAGCTAGCAAGAAGTACTTGCTCTCGTGAGCTGGTAGGTTCTTCTTTAGTAGTTGCACAAAAATTGAGCAACATTAAGGTTGGCTGTCCTACTCATGTAAGGTCCAGCTATAATTTGCTTATCCTTTTGTGCAGTTCCACTAAAATAAAGTGCCATTGTGGTGACAGTGACGGCTCATCTTGCGAAGGCTAATAAAATGTTGCACGAGATTACCAGCAGAATTAGATGGAGATTTTGGAAACTCCAATAACCATTTTGTGCAGTTCCACCAAAATTGAGAGATGTTGCCCACGTGACATTTTAGTTTAACTGCACAAGACACTCATTCCAAAAAAAGTGTTTTGTGTGGTTCACCAAAAGGTCACAGTAGCAACAAGGTGAAATGGATATCCCTATCTGCACAAAAAGATAGAAAGAAAACAGTTGCTGGTAAATAACAAGATACGAAACATACACGAAATGAAAAGAAGCATCTTAATTAGTGGCAATCACGCAAGGACAGTAGACATTTTAAAACGTCAGCAGTGCTTCATGTTACTGGAAGCATTACGATCAAAAATGACATTCGTCAAATATGGGATTACTTTAATGGTGGCATTGCTTGTTTACCAGATACAGTAAATCAACAGCAGCTAAAGAGTTGGTTTAAGGGCATGGGACCATGGGGACACCAGGACACTCAGCAGCATAAAGAAGCAACTTACTTATCATACTCGGGAAAACAGCAGGAGTACCATTTGTAACGTAGTTTAATTGCATCATATCACTGGAGGCATTAGATTGCCAATAACACTGGTTAGACATGTCCTTAAGGTAACAATGTGATCACTTCATTTTACATGTGCCCTTACATGAACAACAACAAAAAGTTGGTATAAGGACATGTGACAATGGACGCATCAGCACAATGTACCTACAAGGAGGCATAAAGTGGTGATGCCGAGTTTGTTCATACTCTGTGAGGGCAGCAAATCTAATCCTAGAGACCGTTTACTATGTGAGGGCAGCAAATCTAATCCTGGACATACTCTGTTGACTTGTCCACCAGCCGCCACTTTCTATCATTTTTTCAACCAATAATAGATCTGTTCCTTATCCAGTTTGTACTGTGTTTTCCCTTTATTTCCCTTTTCAACCAAGAGACCAGTTGGGTATCCGGTCTCTACTACTTTCCCCCTGTTATTTCCTCTTTGAGTCAAGTCCTAGATTCATGCTACGACTTTCCACCTTTTTTCGTTGTTTGAACCAAGTCCTAGATTCGACTACATGAAGTAGCTTTACCTCTAATAATACTAAAAAATTTAGGTGGCTTTGGAAGAGCTTATGGAAGTAGAAGACCACATGCAGACACGTGGGGAGCTGGGGCAGTAGAGCAAGACCGCTTTCGAAGAACTTATACCTGAGGGTCGTCAGGATGTTGGCGGCGGCAGGTCGGATCTGCGCACAATACGGCAGGGAGGAAGAAGGGTTGGAGGACCTCCCGAGCCGGCGCCGTGTCGGAGAGAACGACACGGGCAGAGGATCGGGACCCACCGGCAGCTGTGGATTTCCTCCCTCACCGGTGATGACTGCGTGAATGATGCACCTAGTCCTCTACACACACCGACCGAAGGGATCCAGCCGGATCTGTGACCAGCGGTGAGCAGAGAGAAAATGTCGCTACCGCTGTCTTGTTTATATGTGGAGAGGATGAGAGAATGAAGAGAGCAACCCTAGTAAAGCAAGCGCTCAGGCCCCTGCCTACATATATAGTGGAGTGATTATCTTTTTTTCTCCACAACAAGCGTTTCAATTTGTGTACATGGCATTAAAGAAAAGAAACTCTCTATTTAACGTGACTAACTGTACGACTCCTACTTACTAGTAGTAGTATTGTTCACTTGTGCTCCCCAACCCTGCATTCATTGAACAACCCCACGGGTGAATAAACATACGGTACTAGTATTTATATAGAACGAACAAGCTCGAACTATTTTAGCGTAGTTAAAAGTTGAGGGCGGGGCTTTTCCCGAGCAGTACGCATGACAGTTTTCGTGTAAGCGGTTTGACAGAGAGGCGAGGAGGGTGAGGGAGTAGCAGATTCAACTTACTGCTGGAAAGGTAGGGCTGTGCGATTTGACGACGCGTTACTGCTGGAAAGACGGGGTCTTGTGATATGACTACTCACTATAGTCATGAATTACTGGCGCTACGACCGGGGTCATGCCCCCTTCCGTTCCCCACTCTAATCTGGTGCATGACACGTCGACCCGGATGCTAGCTCTCCCACATGTCGGCGAAGTACGTAAGAAGGAGCAAAGAATCATGCGGTATATATAGTGTATATACTAGTACTACTACTCATGTCGGAGGAGTGCGAACCACGAAAACCCTGTGAACTAGCAGGCGACAGGCCATAGAAAACAATTTGGTGACATGGCCATAAAAACAATGTGCTACAGTCCAGTCTTTTGGATCCCTGAGTTAGAGCTAGTTTGGGCTGAAATAGCCTCAAAGTATCCAAACAAGAGAGGTTAGTTTGAGCTAGTTTGCTCTAACCCATCTAAAAAAACTAGCCCGGTGGAGAGGTTCTAATTGGGTTAGTTCTCCTGGGCCCACTAAAAGAGAACTAAAAAGATCTCCCCTGCCTGCACCAGATACCTCCCTCCAGACCCCCTCGCATGACTCCTCTCTGTTCCCCATCGCGCCGCCTGCCCAAGCGCCGCTCCTCCAGCTCCCCCTCCGGCCTTCGACGCCCTCCTCCGGCTGCCCTTGCCCTCCTCCGGCTGCCCTCTCCCTCTGACCTCCGAAGCTCGCCCCGCTCCACCTTCACCGGTCGTTCTCTCCCTCTGTCGTGCGCGTCGGCAGCGCATCTACCAGGGAGGTCGTGAGAGGGTGAGTTCGTTCGTTCCTTCTCTGTCTCACAGCCATATCATTGATCTTGCTCGCTCTAGCGCTGATTCTGATTTGGAAAAGTAGATCCTAATTAAACTTGGTATAGATTTGTGGTGCATGCATGGAGTTGTTTGATGCTGCTTGAGGAGGTAATAAATCTTTCTAGAGGCCCAAAGATTCAGTTCACCTTTTCTAGGTATTTCAGTTTCAGGCTTGCATTATTTCTAGAGGCCCAAAGATTCAGTTCACCTTTCTAGGTATTTTAGTTTCAGGCTTGCAGTATTCCTAGAGTCCCAAAGATTCGGTTCACAGTTGTCGGCAAGCGGCCCTGCTACCCATGCCGGTCTCGACCTCAACTCGCAAGCGCCAGCGTCGGAGGGGTTCTCGGGGCTTGGGCTCTATGGAGCCTTCCTCCAGAGCGACGATGACGAGCTCCTCCCTGGGCGCATCAGGGGCTCCGGGCTTCGTCCCTATCGTGAATGCCTTTCGTATGAGTTAGCTCATGCTTTGTTTCATGGAGTGTAATTTTTTTGGAAGCTTGATTCACGACTTGTATGTTTAAGTTGGATATCTCATTTGTATGGACAACATAAAATTTATCATGTTTTGCATGCTTGATTTGTAGAGATGGTTCGTTTATGTCAATTGTGAGCGAGAGGAGGGCACACAAGAGCCGGCCACACCAAATCCGGTAGGAAATAGGGTCCAAAGTAGTCAAATGATTGAGAAAGAGCATTTATTGTCAATCTAACCCTGCCATCCAAACACCTCTTTGGTTAGAGTTAGTTCAGGGTTAGAATCTAATTCTAACCTCTAACTGAGTTAGAGTTCCTCCTCGTCTCGGTTCATCACCATCCATACTTTCGCCATTCCTGTGTTTTCAGTATCCTGCGAATCAAAGAGGCCCTTAGACTGGTTTAGGTTCGGTCCTTTTTATAAATGTGTTATGTCCAAAATTTAATGAACGTGCTCTGGTTTCTATGAAAACAATCCGGTTTCATGTAGTAATTCATTTATTTATTTATTCTTCTGCGGGGGGTTTACATGTAATTCGTGAGGTCTGAAAGTAAAGTACCCCGACATGATTGCATATGCTCCGAGTCGTGCATGCACTACGACCCAGATGCTCTATGTCCCACATGTCGGTGAAAGGGAGCACATGGAAATAGCCTAGGAGTACATATAGGAGGATAAATGCGTGAATAAATATGTACTATGAAGCGTAGCTGCGGTTCAAAAAGGAGACCTAAAGTGATGACAGGTATAGGTCGCACGCACCCAACTAGTGCTACTAGACATACGACTACTTTTTCCCTAAAAAAAGAGGTACGAGTGCTCAGTACTCCTATTCTATCAACACGAGTCCCATCTGACAACAACATCCGTGCTACAGCTAGCTCTTCTCCCTCGTTTCTTTCTTCTAATTCTAAACTCAGCCGACGCGCGGTGGGCGGGGTGGGGATTTGCCGATGGTCGGTTTGCTCAACAGCGGCCCCACCTCACAGTGAAAATGTTACGACTGGAATAAAAATGCCATACACTAATTAAACATAAGGCCACGTGGCGATGCACTGCTGGTTACAGGAGGCAAGAAGAAAGATGCATCCATCAACGATGTCCACCTCCTCGACTCATTGGGCCGGCCCACCGAACGGTGGCTAAGTAGCAGGGCTTTCGTGGCCAGGTCGACGTGCTTCTGAACAATGGCGTCCAAAGATTCCAGCCACTGGAAGAAGGCCAACGTCTTTTTGTCCTCGTTGGCCTTGTAGTGGCCTATGTAGACGATTTCCTCATAGACGTGGATGTGCAGGTCAACGAATTCTTGCATGGCGAGGCGCTGCGCGGCAAGCGCGGCCTCGAGGTGCACATTCTTTGTCGCGACCTCCGGCACCTCCAGGTCCACCAGGGCTTGAAAGAGTTTGTCACCAGGGAGGCCAACGAGGGTGGCAGGCAATGAGGAGCCTGGGCGCGCGAGCTGGAGCAGTACGACAAGGTCGTCCGCGCGCTTCTTGACAGCGGTGAACTTGCGGATGGAGTGGACCATCATGTCGTCCATGCGAGAGGCGAAGCCGGCGTCGGCAAGGGCTACGACGCCGGTGCTCGCCAGCACCGTCTGGAAAGACTGTGCGGTGAGGGGCCACAAGCCGGCGTCTTGGATGATCTGGCATAGCCGACTGCCGCTCGCGTCCATCGCCTCCATAGGTGCTTGTGGCTTCTGGTCACTTGGTCTTGGATTGGAGTGAGCAGTGTTGCGCAGAAACTCAAGTACCAATGGGTCACTCCTCTCTGAAGAACCAAGCATTTCCATGTCAAAGTGAAGCTCACACCAAGATTATCGACCCCCTTTTGAGGTCACTACAAGACGAATTGAAGGCGATTACCAGATGGAGTTGCCACCTGAGTTACCCATTGTGCACAACGTTTTCCCACACAACACAACTTCGGGAGTGTTTCCAACTTCCTAACTAGCCCGACCTCGACCAGGACATCGGTCACCGAGCCATCGACCCCCGACCCAACCTGACTTACGCAAGAGATCCCTTAGCAACCTGGATCAAGAAGAACGTCATACACGAAGCCACATCATCAAGTACTTCAAGGGTTAATGGAGCACCATTCGGAAGCAGAAGCAATATGAGGACGTGAAGACTACCCCAGATCCAAGTTTCCGTATTCCCTTCCACGCCTAGTTTGGGAATCTCGGGGATGAGACTCTTGTAAGGGGGGGGGGTAGGTCTGTCACACCCTGATTTTCATGCCACAACACTTAAGCTAATAAATCATGATAAAATGCCGTTTGACAAAAACTTTTGAGTGTTTTGGTCTTTGTTTGATTTGATTTTTTGTGTGTTGGTTGCAAGTGCTCTAAATAAATCAAATAAATCCTCCAACTCTTATACTCCTTCTCCTTGATCCAAAACTTTGCCCAATGATCATGCCATGTGTATAGGACAAAATAGTATTTTCTTACAAAAGATATTTTGACTAAAAAGTATTTTCTAAAATAGCTTTTCCAAATTCCCCTGAATTGAGACTTGAACTACAAGTACTTAATTAAGGGTGTGAAAAATCTTTCAAAAATTATATTTGACTCCTATTAGATATAGGACACCCAGAAACCACAAAATATTATTTTAAAAGTTGTTTTGCTATTTTATTTAAATGATTTTTATTAAGGCCAGAAATGATCTTTAATAGGTTAAAATTATTTTAATGTTTCAAAAATGTTTGAGAAAATTTGGGGAAGCTCATTGGACATATATTGTCCATATATAAGAGTTTCAACACATGGTTACGTTCAAAATATGGGTCAAATACATCAAAAACCCTTTCTGGATATTTCAAGCTTTTGAAATATTTACAAAGGAAATATTCTCCATTAAATCCAAGAAAATTATACCTTGTCACCAATGACCAACTTGATGATATTGCCAAGTCTCATGTCATGGAGAACAGTATAACCCCATGAAACCCTCTCAAAACCATTTCTGCCCTTTTTCAAGTTTGAACAACTTTGCACTACCAAACATGCCCAAATGATTTAATTTTTTTACACATGCTCAGATGGTCTAATCATTCACCTAGGCCAAGTGGCACAAGTTGGAGAATAGGATAACTTGATGAAAGTGCCTCAAAAGCCTTTCTGTCCAGAACGAAATTTGGACAACTCTACATTGTCAACTGTCTCCTTTTGAACCTAATTTTTGTGAGCATGCTGTAATACCCAAATAATGTCACTACATGAAGTGGCGCATCAAGGAGAACACGATAGCATGGTCAAATCTAGCCAAAACTATTTTTGTCCATTTCTAGGGTTTACAAAAGTTGCATTGACCACTTTATCCATCGGACCCCAAAACTGGTGGGAACTACTAATTTGTAATGCCTCTCACTCCTGTTAAGTTTCAAAGCAAGTTGAGCAACTTAGATAGCCGAAACCATTATCAAACACCTTGTGGCAGAATCTTATAGTTCATGTTTTGGCCAGTTCCTTTTATCTCCATGAGTTGAAACTCCACCCACACCCTCATCTAGTCCCTCTTAACCTCCCACAAGCTTTCCAGTCCGAGGGGCAATGATTGAGGGGGGTGAAACCCCATTTTCCCTCTCTGGACAGCTGCATTTCCCCCATTTTCTCACCTCTCTCTCACTCCTGCCAGGTCCCAGAGCATCCAAGGCCTCCTCCCCCCTTGTTTATTCTTCCTGCAGCCGCTGGACACAAGTGGACGCGCGGGTGCACGCAAAAAGCCGCGGATGCCGGCCATTTGCATGCTCTTGAACGCATGGTAGAGCACCCGAGCGTTGACACCACGTCCCTCGACCACCTCGAGCCTCCCCCTCGCGCCAGTCGAGGTTCCTCGACGTCCGCAACACTCCACCGTGCTGTCCCCCCTCCTTCCCCTCTCTATCTCACCCCCTGAGGCGCGCGCTAGACGCCACCCAGCTCGGCCAATGCATGCGCCCACGCCAGGGACCCCCTCGAGCTCGCCCCGCTCCTCCTCTCTCTTCCTGGCGCCCTACTCAACTCCCACGAACACCGTAGATAGCCCCTCTCCCTCCCTCCTGGCTGCCCGAGCCGTTGCCGCAGCCACCAGTGCGCCACGCCCATGGTGAGCCGTGGCCTCGCCATATAAGGCCGCCCCTGACCTCCCTCTGGATCCCCTTTGCTCCCTTTCTTTCCCGTACACCACCCAGGCCAACCCATTCTTCTCCCCGAGCCCTCTGTTGCTCCCCATGGCCAAAGCCTTGCCGTTGGCCTCTGCCTAAATTCGCACCCACCACCCCTCCTCCTTCCCTCTAGACCGCACTAGAGCACCTCCAACATCACCGGGGGCCCCTCCCGCGCTTATTTCTCTCCTCCCCGTGGCCGTGCCATCGAGCTCCATCACCACCGCTAGCCTTGCCCGCCACGGCCGACGGAGCTCTCGCATCTGACCAACCCTGCGAACATGGCGCACCTCGGCGGATGCAGCGCGACCTTCTAAACCCGCCGGTGTGCTGGGCATCGCCGGAGGTGGCCGATGCCGCCGGGGAGAATGCCGGTACCCGCTCAGCCTCACCCCCTGCCTTTGCTCTGTTTGAGCGGGAGGTAGGCGACGGCCTCAGCTGGGCCCCGCGCGCCAGCGACCCAGCGGGCGGGCCCCATCCGTTTAAGTGGATATGGCTCCAGCGGATCCGCTTCCCCCGCGCGGAAGCATACTCCATGAAGGCGCCTTCAATGTCACCCTGTTGTCTGCGTGGCCGAGCCGCTGGGCCGGCCCTGTGCGCTGCGGTGCTAAACTTTGCACTGTGCACGCTTTAGGTGTAACCCAAATCTTCTTCTTTTTCTTTTCCAGTGAACTTCTAAAACCCATAGTTAATTCATTTCATGTCCGAATTTGATGATTCAAATTTCCAGAGACTCCATAGATTTAGATCTATTTAATGAGCCATAGTGAACATTTTTACCGTGCTTGTTTTTCATTGGATACATTAAATAGGTCATTTATCCACATACGTCCACTTCAAAAATCCATAGGATATTCATTTGGACTCCAAATCCAGTGAAACCAATTTCTAAATGTTTCTAAAATCATGCCTGATTTAATGGGCACTTTTACTAATTTTTATAAAAAGGCATCCTATGGACAACTTGCAGATCCATTAAATCCATTGATTCCATCATATTGAAATGTTCAGAAATATCCACTAATCCAATCCCAATGAAACCACTCTGGTTATTTTTCATATAACCAGATATGTCCTAGAAAAGTCAAATTCATATTTTTAGAGCACTTTTATATTCTGCCTTGCTGTGTTGCTTATTATGATTGCTTTCAACGATAGTTCATGAAGTAGACGAAATGCTCGGAGTTGGACCAGAGATATATGAAGACCTCGAAGACTTTGTTGAGCCAGGCAAGCAGCCCTTTGACCATGTCTCTGAAACCCTTTTTATGCATGTCATATAGCACTTCATTAGTCTAGCATCGGAAGCATGATGAGATGGTAACCACTTTGGTGGGTTGCCTTCGTTACTTCCTTGTTGATACTTGCATTGTGCATGACCCTACCTTCCTATGAGGGTTATGCCGGTGGGAGTAGATAGGATGCTAAAGTAGTTGCTACGCAAGTGGGATAGGGTATATGAATGGTGATGGAGACAAAAATATTTCCAAAGACTTTTTGAAAACCCCGTTGGGTGCCACTAATGCCCGAGGGAGATGATGAGCTAGGTAACCACTTGACAAAGAAGTGGTATACCGGAGCAAGTTGTGTGAGTGTGTTTTCGAAAACAGATTGGTTTAAGTTGCGACCGTTATTCCAAGCTTACATGTACAACCACAATACCCCTTATGGGACGGGGCTTTGTTGATTACTTTGGTCAATACTAGCAGGGAGCCCGCATTACTAGTGGCGAGAGGGTATGAGGTACTCTCTCAATACGGAGTCGTCCCAGGTAGGGCGACTATGGCTGTTTTTACAGACACCGGGCACACCGTTGCGTCCCCTCTCGGATGGTACGATCTCGAGTGAGTCTCGCATGGTGTACATCATGAGGACAAGGGCCAACGAGTGGACTCTTTGTTAGTGTTGTCAAGGGAAAGATAATGTTCGGGTGCATACCCCGGGTACTTGAGGTACCGTGGGTCGTGGCTGACACGGAAGTTCCCCGGACCTTGTGGGTAAAGTGTGCAACCTCTGCAAAGTGTCAAACTATTCGAATAGCCGTGTCCATGGTCAAGGACAGTTGGGTAACCGCTCTTGGGATACGTCCAAATGTTTGCGAAACCTGGAGTGTATGGTTGAGTGGAAAGAACTACTTGGGTCAAGCTGAATGACTTGACATGTTGAGTAAGCCGGAGTTGATCCAAACTCTGTTTATGTTTATATATGTAACCTGTTCACATGGATATCATAATTCTTATGATGCATGCTTTATAAGTTGTTAGCACATGCCATTGCACTCAAAACTAGCTTTCTGCAAAATTACCTACTTAGTGCTATATCATGCATTGTTGTACCTTGTTCCAAAACATGGTTTGCTTGCGAGTACATTCAAAGTTACTCATTGGCTTGCCACTGGTTATTTTATTGGCCAGGCATGAAAGAACAAGATATAATGGAGAGTACCTTGGTGATGAACATGCGAGCTAGGACACTTCCTAGTCAGAATGCCTGTGGGGTTAAGGCAGATGGCATGGGTCCAAGTTATCGACGAAGATTTCCGCTGCAAAGTTATACTCAAGACTTGACCATAATGGTCATAATTTATGTAAGACGGTATGTATGGATGTAAGACTCTTGTTATTCAGCTTCTGTGTGTTCAGTGAGCATTGATCTCTGGGATCACTGTACACGTGCATCCCGTGATCACGACTTATGAGTCGGGGTCCCACAAAGCTGGTATCAGAGCCATCCTGACTGTAGGGGGCCTTAGTTAGCATGGTTGTTAGTTAGGGTAGGACTATTTTCTAAACTATTACTAATTTGCAAAAAACTATCTATACTTCTCTTCCCCTTCTCAGTTTTTCAAAAGCTAAGATATACTTTCCTTATTGATCTCTTCCCGTTCAAAATTTTAAATGGTCGCTAGAATCCTTATGCCCATGACCACGGGATTCCATGTAATCCTCGTGGATAATCTAGAAGGAAGACGCCTTGCCAGACACTCACCCACCTCTTCTGAACACAAGATTGGCGACACCACAGCAAGATGATGCCAACAGAAGATGCACCCTCGAGGAATGAGGACATGAAGACCCAGAGGATGGTGACACCTTTGAAATTCCCCCAAGATGATGCAACCTTGGCCTACGATGATCAGGGCATAGGATATGCAAGGTCATGATATAAATCGCTAGTAGAGCAACCCTGTCATTATCATTGTTGTGTCGGCAACCACCGGTGGATGAGCACCACGCCATTTGGTCCGCCTCACTATAGTGAGCAGGAAAAACGGTTCTCGGCATCCCCCGCTCTCGGTGACGATACTGGCAACAGTGTGTCCGGCAGATTGGACCTCTACTATGCCTTGTTAGTGTCATTACATAAAGGATTGCCTACCTGGTACCCTCGACGCTTTAGAAGGCAAAAGGGATTGTCATGATTAAGAAGACAAGAGAAGACCAAGTCAATGCCAGCTACGAGGAGTCACCTTCACCCCATCACTTCAACATGCGAGAAGTTATTGAAGACTCTTCAGGCTCAACCTTGATTGTTTCATCGAAAAACTACAGGAGACGTAGCGACACCTGAGGAAAACCTAGAAGACTACATGAGGCATTAGTAAAGCACGACTACTGAATCCGAGAACCCCTAGGGTAGGATGAGTCATGTACCCCCTATGCGCAGTTGAGTCCATATGATGGTTCGAATAGAACCATGATTGTGGGTTGCTTGTTTTTATTTGTTTGTGTTTTGATATTAGTCACCCTTTTTTCCCTAGGCAACAAGTACGTGACTATATCACCTTCCTTATCTTAATGCTTGTGTTTGGCCCTTTCGGCACTTGTTGTTTGCACTTGCACTATAGAACCCCTTTAGGCGTCCCCCTCCTCTATGCTACTTTTCCCTCTCATCTCTCTCCTCAACTGAAGGCCGGCAAGACAAGATACACCAAGGGTTCTACTTTGGAACCAACTAGCACTGAGGACTTTTGCTACAGCCTCCTCGACCAAGTGCAACCCTGTAGAGTTATGTTTAATCCTCCAGATTGGAAACCCATCCCTAGACCCTTCGAGACTCCACGAGATACCCCAGCTCAAATCCTTAACCATGTGCTTAACCCATAGAATTGCAAGAGAACCAGTTAAACCTCCGTAACCTTGCACAACACTGGGTTCATTATGGGACTAGTGGACATAGTGAACGAGCACGTTATCATCTTAGGATAGCACCAAAACTATCGATGCCATATGGAGGGCCAAATTGAGGATATAGGAATAGAGGACGAATGACTTGATGAGTTTATATCAGTGACCTCGAGGAATTATCTGAGACTTCTGTATTATGAGGCTTTCATGTTGGTAGATGAACTTGGTGGGATCAGTTAATAGACTAGCATAACTCTCATTGCCCCTGAGTAAATTGGGTTTAGTAGGACAATTATGATGGCAAGCTAAAATTCTTGGAAGTATAAGGATTTGACTTAGCCAGGGGTATTGATAGGAGATAGTTGTTACGATAATGACTTGGGGAACATGTAGGAATTCTTGTAGGACATGCGATTTGGATTAAATAGGTGATCCTAGTGGAGTATAGATGCTGAGTAAGTATACATGGTTCGAAGTAAATTGGATTTAGACTGATGATCTCAATCATGATACCATGTTTATTGGAGGACAATAAACTAGGAGATTGGATTAATTGTCGGAGTTGATTTAGGGATCTATCTAAGCATGACGTTGGAGGTTACTTGACCATGATAATGGAAATTGGTGCAGTAACTATAGAAAGGATAGCCTTTCAAGTATTTGGGGATTATAGGACATTAGAAGATCATGTGGAACGCCATAGATATTGGATTTGTAGAACTAGTGGACATTTAGTGATTGGTGTAGTTAATGGGCCATTGGAGTTGATACATAGGAAGGAAACATGATCTTGGATTGGAATACGACGTGTTTCCTTAGGATAGAGATGCACTATCATGAACCTTGGATGAATAAGCTGAGTACTTGGATTGTGATATTTAGTCAAGCATAGCAGCTTGTATGGATTTTACATGAGGATAACTATGCATATGAGTTTGGGGATAGTTGACATGTATGATTTTGTTAGACCTCCTCTTGGGAGTCATGAGGATATGACTAGCTTGAGTGCTGATTGGAGTTGGCCTATATGAAATGATGCTTTTGGTGGTATAAGATGATTTGTTTGGAGGGCTAGATAGAACAATTGGCATCTCAGAAATTGTGACCAAGGATAAGATAATGAACGTTCACTCACACCCTAGAATCCCGGAAACCCTTAAGCCCTACCAAGCCACAACATGGTTGGGTGACCTTGGGCCTTGAATCAAGGTCGAGAAGACCTTGGCCAGCACTCGACCATGACCACCACCAGTACCCCAGCCTACTTTATGTACCTCATGAACAAAGTCATCATGGAGTACTTGGACAAGTTGGGTGTCATCATTATATGATGACATACTGGTCTACCCGAAGATAGAAGAAGAGCCATTCAGCTGGTTAAGGAACATCCGAAGACTGCCATGTCAAGGGGGAAGAACTAAATAAACCACCATCGTCAAGAAGTAAACTCCCGCGTCGAAGACCATGTGTACCAACGGGTCACTCCTCTCAGAAGAACCAAGCATTTCCATGTCAAAGTGAAGCTCACACCAAGATTATCGACCCCCTTTTGAGGTCACTACAAGACGAAGAGAAGGCGATTACCAGATGGAGTTGCCACCTGAGTTACCCATTGTGCACAATGTTTTCCCACACAACACAACTTCGGGAGTGTTTCCAACTTCCTAACTAGCCCGACCTCGACCAGGACATCGGTCACCGAGCCATCGACCCCCGGCCCAACCTGACTTACGCAAGAGATCCCTTAGCAACTTGGATCAAGCATAACGTCATACATGAAGCCACATCATCAAGTACTTCAAGGGTTAATGGAGCTCCATTCAGAAGCAGAAGCAATATGAGGACGTGAAGACTACCCCGGATCCAAGTTTCCGTATTCCTTTCCACGCCTAGTTTGGGAATCTCGGGGACGAGATTCTTGTAAGGGGGGTAGGTCTGTCACACCCTGATTTTCATGCCACAACACTTAAGCTAATAAATCATGATAAAATGTGGTTTGATAAAAACTTTTGAGTGTTTTGGTCTTTGCTTGATTTGATTTTTTTGTGTGTTGGTTGCAAGTGCTCTAAATAAATCAAATAAATCCTCCAACTCTTATACTCCTTCTCCTTGATCCAAAACTTTGCCCAATGATCATGCCATGTGTATAGGACAGAATAGTATTTCTTACAAACGATATTTTGGCTAAAAAGTATTTTCTAAAATAGCTTTTTCCAAAATCCCCTGAATTGAGACTTGAACTACAAGTACTTAATTAAGGGTGTGAAAAACCTTTCAAATATTATATTTGACTCCTATTAGATATAGGACACCCAGAAACCACAAAAATATTATTTTAAAAGTTGTTTTGCTATTTTATTTAAAGGACTTTTATTAAGGCCAGAAATGATCTTTAATAGGTTAAAATTATTTTAATGTTTCAAAAATGTTTGAGAAAGTTTAGGGAAGCTCATTGGACATACATTGTCCATATATAAGAGTTTCAACACATGGTCATGTTCAAAATACGGGTCCAATCCATCAAAATCCCTTTCTGGATATTCCAAGCTTTTGAAATATACAAAGGAAATATTCTGCATTAAATCCAAGAAAATTATACCTTGTCACCAATGACCAACTTGATGATATTGCCAAGTATCATGTCATGGAGAACAGTATAACCCCATCAAACCCTCTCAAAACCATTTCTGCCCTTTTTCATGTTTGATCAACTTTGCACTACCAAACATGCCCAAATGATTTAAAAATTTGTACACATCCTCAGATGGTCTAATCATTCACCTATGCCAAGTGGAACAAGTTGGAGAATAGGATAACTTGATCAAAGTGCCTCAAAACCGTTTCTATCCAGAACCAAATTTGGACAACTCTACAATGTCAACTGTCTCCTTTTGACCCTAATTTTTGTGAGCATGCTGTAATACCCAAATAATGACACTACACCAAGTGGGGCATCAAGGAGAACAAGATAGCATGGTCAAATCTAGCCAAAAATGTTTATGTCCATATCTAGGGTTTACAAAAGTTGCATTGACCACTTTATCCATTTGACCTCAAAATTGGTGGGAACTACTAATTTGTAATGCCTCTCACTCCTGTTAAGTTTCAAAGCAAGTTGAGCAACTTAGATAGCCCAAACCATTATCAAACACCATCTGGTAGAATCTTATAATTCATGTTTTGGCCGGTTCCTTTTATCCCCATGAGTTGAAACTCCACCCACACCCTCATCTAGTCCCTCTTAACCTCCCACAAGTTTTCCAGCCCGAGGGGCAATGATTGAGGGGGGGGGGGGGTGAAACCCCATTTTTCCTCTCTGGACAACCACATTTCTCCCATTTTCTCACCTCTCTCTCACTGCTGCCAGGTCCCAGAGCATCCAAGGCCTCCTCCCCCCTTGTTTATTCTTCCTTCAGCCGCTGGACACAAGTGGACACGCGGGTGCACGCAAAAAGCCGTGGATGCCGGTCATTTGCATACTTTGGAGCGCGTGGCAGAGCACCCGAGCGTCGACATCGTGTCCCTCGACCACCTCGAGCCTCCCCCTTGCGCCATCGAGGTGCCTCGATGTACGTGACACTCCACTGTGCTGTCCCCCTCCTTCCCCTCTCTCTCACCCCCTGAGGCGCGCGCCAGACGCCGCCCAGCTCGGCCAATGCATGCGCCCACGCCAGGGACCCCCTCGAGCTCGCCCCGCTCCTCCTCTCTCTTCTTGGTGCCCTACTCAACTCCCACGAACGCCGTAGACAGCCCCTCTCCCTCCCTCCTGGCTGCCCGAGCCGTTGCCGCGATCACCCGTGCGCCACGCCCACGGTGAGCCGTGGCCTCGCCATATAAGGCCGCCCCTGACCTCCTTCTGGATCCCCTTTGCTCCCCTCTCTCCCGTACACCACCCAGGCCAACCCATTCTTCTCCCCTAGCCCTCCGTCGCAACCCATGGCCAGAGCCTTGCCGTCGGCCTCCGCCTAAATTCGCACCCACCACCCCTCCTCCACCCCTCTAGACCGCACTAGAGCACCTCCAACATCACCGCGGGCCCCTCCCGTGCTTATATCTCTCCTCCCCGTGGCCGTGCCATCAAGCTCCATCACCACCGCTGGCCTTGCCTACCACGGCCGGTGGAGCGCTCGCGTCTGAACACCCCTGCGGACATGGCGCACCTCGGCGGATGCGGTGCGGCCTTCTGAACCCGCCGGTGTGCTGGGCATCGCCGGAGGTGGCCGGTGCTGCCGGGGAGAACACCGGCACCCGCTCGGCCTCACCCCTGCCTCTGCTCTGTTTGAGAGGGAGGTAGGCGACGGCCTGAGCGCTGGGCCCCGCATGCCAGCGACCCAGCTGGTGGGCCCCGTCCGTTTAAGTGGATACGGCTCCAGCAGACCCGCTTCCCCCGCGCGGAAGCATACTCCACGAAGGCGCCTTCGATGTGGCCCTGTCGTCCGCGTGGCTGAGCCGCTGGGCCGGCCCTGTGCGCTGCGGTGCTAAACTATGCACTGTGCATGCTTTAGGTATAACCCCAATCTTCTTCTTTTTCTTTTCCAGTGAACTTCTAATATCCATAGTTAATTCATTTCATGTCCAAATTTGATGATTCAAATTTCCAGAGACTCCATAAATATAGATCTATTTAATGAGCAAAAGTGAACATTTTTACTGTGCTTGGTTTTCACTGGATACATTATGTAGGTCATTTATCCACACAAGTCCACTTCAAAAATCCATAGGATATTCATTTGGACTCCAAATCCAGTGAAACCAATTTCTAAATGTTTCTAAAATCATGCCTGATTTAATGGGCACTTTTACTCATTTTTATAAAAAGGCATTCTGTGGACAACTTGCAGATCCATTAAATCCATTGATTCAATCATATTGAAATATTCAGAAATATCCACCGATCCAATCCCAATGAAACCACTCTGGTTATTTTTCATATAACCAGAGATGTCCTAGAAATGTGAAATTCATATTTTTAGAGCACTTTTATTTTCTACCTTGTTATGTTGCTTATTATGATTGCTTTCAACGATAGTTGACAAATTAGACGAAATGCTCGGAGTTGGACCAGAGATATATGACGACCTCAAAGACTTTGTTGAGCCAGGCAAGCAACCCTTTGACCATGTCTCTGAAACCCTTTTTATGCATGTCATATAGCACTTTATTAGTGTTGCATCGGAAGCATGATGAGATGGTAACCACTTTGGTGGGTTGCCTTCATTACTTCCTTGTTGATACTTGCATTGTGCATGACCCTATCTTCCTATGAGGGTTATGCCGGTGGGAGTAGATAGGATGCTAATGTAGTTGCTACACAAGTGGGACAGGGTATATGAATGGTGATGGAGACAAAAGTATTTCCAAAGACTTTTCGAAAACCCCGTTGGGTGCCACTAATGCCTGAGGGAGATGATGAGCTAGGTAACCACTTGACAAAGAATTGGTGTACCGGAGCAAGTTGTGTGAGTGTGTTTTCGAAAATGGATTGGTTTAAGTTGCGACCGTTATTCCAACCTTACATGTACAACCACAATACCCCTTATGGGATGGGGCTTTGTTGATTACTTTGGTCAATACTAGCAGGGAGCCCGCATTACTAGTGGCGAGAGAGTATAAGGTACTCTCTCTATACGGAGTCGTGCCAGGTAGGGCAACTATGGTTGTTTTTACAGACACTGGGCACACCGTTGCGTCCCCTCTCGGATGGTACGATCTCGAGTGAGTCTCTCATGGTGAACATCGTGAGGACAAGGGCCAACGAGTGGACTCTTTGTTATTGTTGTCAAGGGAAAGATAATGTTCGGGCGCATACCCCGGGTACTTGAGGTACCGTGGGTCGTGGCTGACACGGAAGTTCCCCTGACCTTGTGGGTAAAGTGTGCAACCTGTGCAGAGCGTCAAACTATTCGAATAGCCGTGTACATGGTCAAGGACAGTTGGGTAACCGCTCTTGGGCTACGTCCAAATGTTTGCGAAACCTGGAGTCTATGGTTGAGTGGAAAGAACTACTTGGGTCAAGCCGAATGACTTGACATGTTGAGTAAGCTGGAGTTGATCCAAACTCTGTTTATGTTGATATCTATAACCTGTTCACATGGATATCATAATTCTTATGATGCATAATTTACAAGTTGTTAGGACATGCCATTGCACTCAAAACTAGCTTTATGCAAAATTACCTACTTAGTGCTATATCATGCATTGTTGTACCTTGTTCCAAAACATGGGTTGCTTGCGAGTACATTCAAAAGTACTCATTGGCTTTCCACTGGTTATTTTATTGGCCAGACATGAAAGAACATGATATAATGAAGAGTACATTGGTGACGAACATGCGAGCTAGGACGCTTCCTAGTCAGAATGCCTGTGGGGTTAAGGCAGATGGCATGGGTCCAAGTTATTGACGAAGATCTCCGCTGCGAAGTTATACTCAAGACTTGACCATAATGGTCATAATTTATGTAAGACAGTATGTATGGATGTAAGACTCTTGTTATTCAGCTTCTGTGTGTTCAGTGAGCATTGATCTCTGGGATCACTGTACACGTGCATTCCGTGATCACGACTTATGAGTCGGGGTCCCCACAGAGCTGGTATTAGAGCCATCCTGACTGTAGGAGGCCTTAGTTAGCATGGTCGTTAGTTAGGGTAGGATTATTTTCAAAATTGTTACTAATTTACAAAAAATTATCTATACTTCTCTTCCCCTTCTCAGTTTTTTGAAAGCTAAGATATACTTTCATTATTGATCTCTTCCCCTTCAAAATTTTAAATGGTCACTAGAATCCTTATGCCCCTGACCACGGGATTCCTTGTAATCCTCGTGGATAATCTAGAAGGAAGATGCCTTGCCAGACACTCACCCTCCTCTTCTGAACACAAGATTGGCGACACCACAGCAAGACGATGCCAACAGAAGATGCACCCTCGAGGAATGAGGACATGAAGACCCATAGGATGGTGACACCTTTGAAATCGCCCCAGGATGATGCAACCTTGGCCTACGATGATCAGGGCATAGGATATGCAAGGTCATGATATACATCGCTAGTGGGGCAACCCTGTCCTTATCATTGTTGTGTCGGCAACCACCGGTGGATGAGAACCTCGCCATTTGGTCCGCCTCACTATAGTGAGCAGGAAAAACGGTTCTCGGCATCCCCCTCTCTTGGTGACAATACTGGCAACCGTGTTTCCGGCAGATTGGACCTCTACTATGCCTTTTTAGTGTCATTACATAAATGATTGCCTACCTGGTACCCTCGACGCTTTAGAAGGCAAAAGGGATTGTCATGATTAAGAAGACAAGAGAAGACCAAGTCAATGCCAGCTACGAGGAGCCACCTTCACCCCATCACTTCAACAGGCGAGAAGTTGTTGACGACTCTTCAGGCTCAACCTGGATCGTTTCATCGAACAACTACAGGAGACGTAGCGACACCTAAGGAAAACCCAGAAGACTACACGAGGCATGGCGTAAAGCACGACTACTGAATCCGAGAACCCCTAGGGTAGGATGAGTCGTGTACCCCCTATGCGCAGTCGAGTCCGTATGATGGTTCGAATAGACCCATGATTGTGTGTTGCTTTTTTTTATTTTTTTGTGTTTTGATATCAGTTGCCCTTTTTGCCCTAGGCAACAAGTACGTGACTATATCACCTTCCTTATCTTAATTCTTGTGTGTGGCCCTTTCGGCACTTGTTGTTTGCACTTGCACTATAGAACCCCCTTTAGGCATCCCCCTCCTCTATGCTACTTTTCCATCTCATCTCTCTCCTCAACTAAAGGCCGGCAAGACAAGATACACAAGGGTTCTACTTTGGAACCAACTAGCACTGAGGACTTTTGCTACAGCCTCCTCGACCAAGTGCAACCCCGTAGAGTTATGTTTAATCCTCCAGACTGGATACCCATCCCTAGACCCTTCGAGACTCCACGAGATACCCCAGCTCAAATCCCTAACCATGTGCTTAACACTGGGTTCGTAACCTTGCACAACACTGGGTTCATTATGGGACTAGTGGACATAGTGAACGAGCACGTTATCATCTTAGGATAGCACCAAAACTGTCGATGCCATAGGGAGGGCCAAATTGAGGATATAGGAATAGAGGACGAATGACTTGATGAGTTTATATCAGTGACCTTGAGGAATTATCTGAGACTTCTGGATTATGAGGCTTTCTTGTTGGTAGATGAACTTGGTGGGATCAGTTAATAGAGTAGCATAACTTTCATTGCCCCTGAGTAAATTGGGTTTAGTAGGACAATTATGATGGAAAGCTAAACTTCTTGGAAGTATAAGGATTTGACTTAGCCAGGGGTATTGATTGGAGATAGCTGTTACGATAATGACTTGGAGAACATGTAGGAATTCTCGTAGGACATGAGATTTGGATTAAATAGGTGATCCTAGTGGAGTATAGATGCTGAGTAAGTATACATGGTTCGGAGTAAATTGGATTTAGACTGATGATCTCGATCATGATACCATGTTTATTGGATGACAATAAACTAGGAGATTGGATTAATTGTTGGAGTTGATTTAAGGATCTATATAAGCTTGACATTGGAGGTTACTTGATCCCGATAATGGAAATTGGTGGAGTAACTATAGAAAGGATAGCCTTTCAAGTATTTGGGGATTATAGGACATTAGAAGATCATGTGGAACGCCATAGATATTGGATTTGTAGAACTAGTGGACCTTTAGTGATTGGTATAGTTAATGGGCCATTGGAGTTGATACATAGGAAGGAACCATGATCTTGGATTGGAATACGACGTGTTTCCTTAGGATAGAGATGCACTATCATGGACCTTGGATGAATAAGCTGAGTACTTGGATTGTGATATTTAGTCAAGCATAGCAGCTTGTATGCATTTTACATGAGGATAACTATGCATATGAGTTTGGGGATAGTTGACATGTATGATTTTGTTAGACCTCCTCTTGGGAGTCACGAGGATATGACTAGCATGAGTGATGATTGGAGTTGGCCTATACGAAATGATGCTTTCGGTGGTATAAGATGATTTGTTTGCAGGGCTAGATAGAACAATTGGCATCTCAGAAATTGTGCGCAAGGATAAGATAATGAATGTTCACTCACACCCTAGAATCCCTGAAACCCTTAAGCCCTATCAAGCCACAACATGGTTGGGTCCTGACCTTGGGCCTTGAATCAAGGTCGAGAAGACCTTGGCCAACACTCGACCATGACCACCTGTCACACCCTGATTTTCATGCCACAACACTTAAGCTAATAAATCATGATAAAATGGGGTTTGACAAAAACTTTTGAGTGTTTTGTCTTTGCTTTGATTGAATGTTTGATTGCTGTTTGTAAGTGCTCTAAAAATCAAATAAATTCTCCAACTCTTATACTCCTTCTCCTTGATCCAAAACCTTTCCCAATGATCATGCCATGTGTATAGGACATAAAAAATAATTTCTTACAAAAATAATTTGGCCAAATAGTATTTTCAAAAATAGTTTTCCAAAAACCCCTGAATTGAGATTTGCACTGCAAGTACTTAATTAAGGGCAGTAAAAATCTTTCCAAAAATATATTTGACTCCTATTAGATATAGGACACCCAGAAACCACAAAAATATAATTTTAAAAGTTATTTTCCTATTTTATTTAAAGGCTTTTTCTTAAGTCCAGAAATGGTCTTTAATAGGTTAAAATTATTTTAAAGCTTCAAAAATATTTGAGAAAAATCAGGGAAACTCAGTGGACATATAGTTTCCATATATAAGAGTTTCAACACGTGGTCATGTTCAAATTATTGGTCAAACCCCTCAAAAACCCTTTCTGGATATTTCAAGCTTTTGAAATATTTACAAAGGAAATTTTCTTCATTAATTCTAAGAAAATTCTAGCATGTGACATATGATATATTTGATGATGTTGAAAAGCCTCATGCCTTGAAGATCAAGAAAACATCATCAAACCCCCTCAAAACCATTTCTGTCCATCTTGAAGTTTGAGCAACTCTACATTGCCAAACATGTCCAAATGATCTAAATTTTTGTGGACTTGTTAAAATCATCAAATGATGACACTACACCAAGTGGTGCATCAAGGAGAATAGATTTTCATGACTAAATCTTGGAAAAGCCAATTATGTTGATTTGTATGGTTTACCAAAGTTACATTGGCAACCTTCTTGAAATGATCTCAAATTTGGTGATCAACCTCAATTTCATATGCCATTTGATCCTGTTAAATCTCATGGCAAAGAGAGTCAATTTACTTGCCCAAACCTACATCAAACACCTTCTGGCAGAAACTTAAAGTGCATGTTTTGGCCATTTCCACTAATCTCCTTGAGTCCAAATTTGTACTACAGCCTCATGTGATACTCCTCTAACCCCCTGCATCTTTCCCTGCCCGAGAAGCCATGATGAAGGGGTGAGAAGCTCTTTTTTCTTCTCTGGACAACAGCATTTTCACTCTCTCTCCACCCCTCCTCTCTTCTACTGGCTCCCCAAGGCATCCAATGCCATTTCCACTTTGTTTACTCCCTCCCAGAGCCCCCAGACGATAGTGGCCACGCGAGGACGCGGGAAAAAGCCGCACATGCCGGCCGAAGACGCGCTCTGGAGCACGCTACCGTGCTCCCGACCATTGACACCGCGCTCCCGTCCACCTCAGGCCGCCCGAGCGCGCCAGTCGACGCGCCTCGGCGTCCGCATCACGCCAGCAGGTCTTCCACTTGCTCCCGCGCCCTCCTCTCGCCCCTGCGGCGCGTGCCCGAGTGCCACCCACATCCGCCAATCGCTGCCCGCGTCCCTGGGCCGCCTCGCGCTCGCTCCTCTCTCCCTCTCTCTTTCCCTGGTCGTAGACCACGCCCAGGAAGACCCCCGACAGGAAGCCAAGCCCTCCCGTGGCCTCCAGCGACGGTTACGGCCTCGCCGGCACACGGTGCACGGCCCCGCTGTGCACCTCGCCCCCTTCTATTTAAGGCCACCCCAAGCCCCCTCTCTACTCCTTTGGCTCTCTCCCCCTCCCGTGCACCCCCGGGACCGACCCACTTCCCTCCTCGTGCCCTCCAACCACCTCCATGGCCGGGGCCTTGCCGTCGGCCTCCGCCAAAATTCGCATCCACCACTCCTCCTCCTCCCCTCTGGACTGCACCAGAGCATCTCCACCATCACCGCGAGCCCCTCCCGCGCTTCTCCCTCTCCTCCCCGTGGTCGCGCCGTCGAGTTCCATCGTCACCGTCAGCCTCGTCTGCCGTGGCCGACGCCTTGCTCAACCCGGTGCCCCTGGGCGACTGTGCCACCCACGGTTGGACGCGGCCGGTGGGCAGAACATCGCCGGAGACGCCCTGTAGCACCGGCGACCGGCATCGAGCGCCTCCTCTGTCTCCTGTCGTACCCGTGCGGGAGGTGGAGGAAGAACCTGCCAGCGGGCCCCGCCTGTCGGCCGGCCAGCAGGGCTGAGCCACTGACAGGAGGGCCCCGCCTCGTTTAAGTGGACACGGGCTCTGCCCGCTGCCGCCTTCGCTCGGGGAAGGCGTATTTCCCCAAATACGCCTCCTGCGTCAACCGCCCGCGCGGAGCCGAGCAGCTGGGCCGGCCCACGGCTATCTCCCGCCCGGTGAGCAGGATAAGGGTAATACCCCCTTTTTCTCTTTTCTTTTCCAGATGAAATTGTAAAAGCTCCCAAATATTCAAATGAACTCCAAATCTGGTGATTCAAATTTCTGGTGACTCCATAAGTCATGATCTACCTTTTGGTGCAACATGCACATTTTACAGAACAACTTTCCTCACACAAATTAAATAAAATCCCATTTTCCATTTCTGTGATGAACTTTAGAAAATCATAGAGAGATCATCTTTGATCCAAATGCCACGATTCAAATTTCTAGATGCTCCTGAGTTTATAAGTTAGGTTATGAACATTTTTATTAATACTTTCTGTGCCACACAATATAATGAGCCATTTCTTCATATTTGTCAACTTTGCCAATTCATAGGGAATTCATTTGAACTCCAAATCCCGTGAAACCAACTCCTAGATGCTTCTAAAATCATGATTTGATAAATGGGTGCCTTTGCTCATTTTTCAAGAATATATTTCTATACACTTCTTGCAAATCCATAAACCCCTTGATTCCATCATATTGAAATGTCCAGAAATATTCGTTGAACCAATCCCAATCAAACCACTCTGGTTATTTTTCATATAACCAGAGAAGTCCTAGAAAAGTCAACTTCATATTTTTAGAGCACTTTTATTTTTGCCTTGTTGTGTTGCTTATTATGATTGTTTCGACGTTAGTTGATGAAGTAGATGGAGTACTTGGAGAAGGACCAGAAGACTTGAAGACTCTGATGAACCAGGCAAGCAGCCCTTTGACCATGTTTGAGAAACCCTTTTGTGCATGTCATATAGCACCTTATTATCAATGCATCAGATCTTGATGAGGTGGTGACCACTTTGGTTGTTGCCTTTGTTACTTTCCTATTGAAACTTGCATCAAGCATGACCCTACCTTCCTATGAGGGTTATGCCGGTGGGAGTAGATAGGATGCTAAAGTAGTTGCTACGCAAAAAGGGACGGGAATATGCATGGTGATGGAGACAAAGTATTTTCAAAAGACTTTTCGAAAACCCCGCCGGGTGCCAATTATGCCCAAGGGAGATAATGAGATGGGTAACCGCTTGATGACGAAGTGGTGTACCGAGGCAAGTGTGTGTGTTGCTTTAAAAAAACGGATTGGTTTAAGTTGCGACCATTATTCCAACCTTACCTGCGCAACCACTCTACCCTTGTATGAGAAAGGGAATTATTGATTACCTAGGCCGATACTAGCTTGGAGCCCGCATTACTAGTGATGGGGGAGAGTTGGTGCTCTCTCTCGGGACGGGGTCGTGCCAGGTAGGGCGGCCTGATACGTCTCCAACGTATCTATAATTTTTTATTGCTCCATGCTATATTATCTTCTGTTTTGGACATTATTGGGCTTTATTATACACTTTTATATTATTTTTGGGACTAACCTATTAACCGGAGGCCCAGTCCAGAATTGCTGTTTTTTTTGCCTATTTCAGAGTTTCACAGAAAAAGAATATCAAACGGAGTCCAAACGGAATGAAACCTTCGGGAACATGATTTTCGGAACGAACATGATCCAGAGGACTTGGACCCTACGTCAAGAAAGCTACCAGGAAGCCACGAGGTAGGGGGGCGCGCCTACCCCCCTAGGCGCGCCCTCCACCCTCGTGGGCCCCACTTTGCTCCACCGACATATTCCTTCCTCCTATATATACCTACATACCCCCAAACGATCAGATACGGAGCCAAAACCTAATTCCACCGCCGCAACCTTTTGTACCCGTGAGATCCCATCTTGGGGCCTATTTCGGAGCTCTAACGGAGGGGGCATCGATCACGGAGGGCTTCTACATCAACACCATAGCCTCTCCGATGAAGTGTGAGTAGTTTACCTCAGACCTTCGGGTCCATAGTTATTAGCTAGATGGTTTCCTCTCTCTTTTTGGATCTCAATACAATGTTCTCCCCCTCTCTTGTGGAGATCTATTCGATGTAATCTTCTTTTGCGGTGTGTTTGTTGAGACCGATGAATTGTGGGTTTATGATCAAGTTTATCTATGAACAATATTTGAATCTTCTGAATTCTTTTATGTATGATTGGTTATCTTTGCAAGTCTCTTCAAATTATCAGTTTGGTTTGGCCTACTAGATTGATCTTTCTTGCAATGGGAGAAGTGCTTAGCTTTGGGTTCAATCTTGCGGTGTCCTTTCCCAGTGACAGTAGGGGCAGCAAGGCACATATTGTATTGTTGCCATCGAGGATAACAAGATGGGTTTATATCATATTGCATGAGTTTATCCCTCTACATCATGTCATCTTGCTTAAAGCGTTACTCTGTTCTTATGAACTTAATACTCTAGATGCATGCTGGATAGCGGTCGATGTGTGGAGTAATAGTAGTAGATGCAGGCAGGAGTCGGTCTACTTGTTTCGGACGTGATGCATATATACATGATCATGCCTAGATATTCTCATAACTATGCTCAATTCTGTCAATTGCTCAACAGTAATTTGTTCACCCACCGTAAAATAATTATGCTCTCGACAGAAGCCACTAGTGAAACCTATGGCCCCCGGGTCTATTTTCCATCATATTAATCTTCCAACACTTAGCTATTTCCGTTGCCTTTTATTTTACTTTGCATCTTTATCATAAAAATACCAAAAATATTATCTTATCATATCTATCAGATCTCACTCTTGTAAGTGACAGTGTAGGGATTGACAACCCCATATCGCGTTGGTTGCGAGGATTTATTTGTTTGTGTAGGTGCGAGGGACTCGTGTGTAGCCTCCTACTAGATTGATACCTTGGTTCTCAAAAACTGAGGGAAATACTTACGCTACTTTGCTGCATCACCCTTTCCTCTTCAAGGGAAAACCAACGCAGTGCTCAAGAGGTAACAAGAAGGATTTCTGGCGCCGTTGCCGGGGAGTCTACGCAAAATTCAACATACCAAGTACCGATCACAAACTCATCTCCCTCGCATTACATTATTTGCCATTTGCCTCTCTTTTTCCTCTCCCCCACTTCACCCTTGCCGTTTTATTCGTCCTTTTTTCGTTCATCTTTTCATTTGCCTTGATGTCTTACTTGGCTCGTTTGCTCGTTTGGTTGAAATAATTGAGTATTTATTCCTAAACATAGAAGCTAATATATATGGATCCTCATTCGGTTGCCAATCTTTTTAAGAGATCCAATTATGATGAACCAATTCCTAGTGATTTGGATGCACTAGATTATCTTTATAAGATTTTGCTTGAAATCCGTGAATCTGAAAATTGTGATGAAGTGCTTTATGAAGTGATTCACGATAGATCTTTGAATAAAAAGCATGATTGCAATGATTTTATTATAAATTCTATTGATGTAAATTCTGCTAATAATATGCAAAACCCTAAGCTTGGGGATGCTAATTTTGCTATTTCCACTTACATTTGCAATGATCATGATTGGGGAGATTCTTCTTATGATCTTGAAAATTTATTTAAGCCCCATGATGAATATAAGATTGATAATAGTGTTTCCAATAATATTGAAAGTGGGTTTGGAAGAGTGTCAACTTTAGATCCCACATATTTGGATAATATTCAATCTTATGAATTTTTTGATAAAAGTGGGCTTGGAGAAATCATGACTTTAGTTAATGATAATCCCACTATTTTGGAAGAGTGTCAACTTCGCATGCATGTGGATCGTGTTGAGAATATGTTATGTGATAGCTATATTGTTGAATTTTCTTATGATCCTACATGTAATTATTATGAGAGAGGAAAATATGGTTATAGAAATTTTCATGTTACTAAATTACCTCTCGCTTTGTTGAGATTGCTAATGTTCCTTTCCGCTTCCTTGCATATGCTAGTTTTTGCTTGCTATGATAATTTGTTTTTCTATAAGATGCCTATGCATAGGAAGTATGTTAGACTTAGATGTGTTTGTCACGTGTTTTATGATGCCCTCTTTGTGCTTCAATTCTTGTCTTTCATGTGAGCATCATTAAAATTATCAATGCCTAGCTAAAAGGCTTTAAAGAAAAGCGCTTGTTGGGAGACAACCCGATATTTTTCCTTGCTGTCATTCAATAAATCTTTGTTCTAGCCTCTGGTTAGATGTGTTTTTATGTTTTAATTAGTGTTTGTGCCAAGTTAAACCTATAGGATCTTCTTGGATGATAGTTATTTGATCTTGCAGAAAATTCCAGAAACTTTCTGTTCACGAAAATAATTGTTAAAAATCACCAGAACGGGCTAAAATATTTATTCCAATTTCTGCTGATCAATAAACAAATTTTCTAGGTCGTCCTATTTTTGCTGATTTATTGAAGTTCCAGAAGTTTGCGTTAGTTACAGATTACTACAGACTGTTCTGTTTTTGACAGATTCTGTTTTTCGTGTGTTGTTTGGTTATTTTGATGAATCTATGGCTAGTAAAAGAGTTTATAAACCATAGAGAAGTTGGAATACAGTAGGTTTAACACCAATATAAATAAAGAATGAGTTCATTACAGTACCTTGAAGTGGTCTTTTGTTTTCTTTCGCTAACGGAGCTCACGAGATTTTCTGCTGAGTTTTGTGTTGTGAAGTTTTCAAGTTTTGGGTGAAAGATTTGATGGATTATGGAGCAAGGAGTGGCAAGAGCCTAAGCTTGGGGATGCCCATGGCACCCCCAAGATAATCTAAGGACACCTAAAAGCCAAATATTGGGGATGCCCCGGAAGGCATCCCATCTTTCGTCTACTTCCATCGGTAACTTTACTTGGAGCTATATTTTTATTCACCACATGATATGTGTTTTGCTTGGAGCGTCTTGTATGATTTGAGTCTTTGCTTTTTAGTTTACCACAATCATCTTTGCTGTACACACCTTTTGAGAGAGACACACATTATTCGGAAATTATTAGAATACTCTATGTGCTTCACTTATATCTTTTGAGTTATATAGTTTTTGCTCTAGTACTTCACTTATATCTTTTAGAGCACGGTGGTGGATTTGTTTTATAGAAACTATTGATCTCTCATGCTTCAGTTAGATTATTTTGAGAGTCTTAAATAGCATTGTAATTTTCTTAAATAATCCTAATATGCTAGGTATTCAAGACTAGTAAAAACTTTCTTATGAGTGTGCTGAATACTAAGAGAAGTTTGATGCTTGATGATTGTCTTGAGACATGGAGGTAGTGATATTAAAGTTGTGCTAGTTGAGTAGTTGTGAATTTGAGAAATACTTGTGTTGAAGTTTGCAAGTCCCGTATCATGCACGTATGGTAAACGTTATGTAACAAATTTGAAACATGAGGTGTTCTTTGATTGTCCTCCTTATGAGTGGCGGTCGGGGACGAGCGATGGTCTTTTCCTACCAATCTATACCCCTAGGAGCATGCGCGTAGTGCTTGGTTTTTGATGACTTGTAGATTTTTGCAATAAGTATGTGAGTTCTTTATGACTAATGTTGAGTCATGGATTATACGCACTCTCACCTTTCCATCATTGCTAGCCTCTTCGGTACCGTGCATTGCCCTTTCTCACATTGAGAGTTGGTGCAAACTTCGCCGGTGCATCCAAACCCCGTGATATGATACGCTCTTTCACTCCTTATATCTTCCTCAAAACAGCCACCATACCTACCTATTATGGCATTTCCATAGCCATTCCAAGATATATTTGTAACACCCCGGATGTAATTTTCCATATTTGTAACTCCGACTCTTGCCATTTTCGGCTATGTGCTATGATATTCCCTCCGTGGTCGGGTTTTTGTCTTTTGTTTTGCTTTTTTGTTCTTGTCATGCATTTCATATCATGTCATCATGTGCATTGCATTTGCATACGTGTTCGTCTCTTGCATCCGAACATTTTCCCCGTTGTCCGTTTTGCAATCCGGCGCTCCTATCTCCTCCGGCGCATCCCTCTTGTTTTCTTTCGTGAGCGGGTGTCAAACTTTCTCGGAATGGACCGAGACTTGTCATGTGGCCCTAGTATACCACCCGGAGACCACCGGTCAAGTTTCGTTCCATTTGAAGGTCGTTTGGTACTCCAACGGTTAACCGGGCATCCGCAAAGTCCATTTGTGTGTGCAGAAAACCCCCCTCAAAAACCAGCCCAAAACCCACCAAACTCTCTTCCATGTCCTAGGTCGTTCGATCACAATCTTGTGGGCGAAAACCGCACCTCATTTGGAGTCTCCTAGCTCCCTCTACCTATTTATATGCATCTCCCCGAAAAACGAAACGCAGAGGAACCGTAACCCGCTCCTCGCGCCGCGCCGGACACGTTCACCGCCGGCCGGACGCACCAGCCGCAGCCAACCACGTCGCGCCACCTGTCACCCGCCGGCTCTCCCACC
>NC_057805.1:249472920-249482527 GCF_018294505.1 Triticum aestivum
GCTGACGTCGCCGGCCGCCGCCCGGGGCCGCGCCTTCCCCTCCGGCCTCCTCCTCCGACGCCGGCCCCGCCGTCCTCTCTCCCCGTCGCCGTGCCTCGCCGTCTCCTCCTCCTCTCCCATCGCCGGCGACGATCCCTACCCGATCGGGTCTGAGCACAGAGAAGGTTGACTTTTCCCGAGAACCCCCCGATTTTCAGTCATATTTTTTTTACGTTATTTGCCCATGTTCATCGTTGCATAACTCCTTGCATGTAGCCCCGATTCGCGCGTGTAATATGTCAAATTGTTCGTATCGTGATGCTCTACATTTTGTTCAATTGCACCATGTTTATTAGAGGTCATCTTGATGCCCAAATCTCTGTTGCAAGAGGGCTAGTTGCTGTTATCTGCTGGTTCTTATCAGAACTTGGAGATTTGTCATTTTTGTATCATTTAATCTGTGCATCTTATGGGCATGAGCTCTACATGTGTTTTGTTGTATGCCATGCCATCTTTCCAAGATTTTATGCCATGTATTTTTGTGGTCTCTGTGGTGACTAGCACAAGCATGCAAACTAGGCCCCATAATGTTTCTGATTTCAGGGACTCGTGATTTCTCTGTCCTTGTCTGCTGTTATTTTGTTGCCATGTAAACTTGATGCTACAGAGAGATCCCGACATATTTTGGAGATGTTCAGTAAGGATGTTTTGTAGCTATAGCTGTAATTGATCCATTACTGTCCTTGTTTACAATTATGGAGTGCCATAGCATGACTCAATCTTGCTCTACTTTTGCTATAAAATATTTCTGGCAGATTCTTAACATTATATTCATTTTTGCCAAGCTTATTGTAGTTGATCCATACATTCTATGCTCTTGTTCTTGCCATGGATAGCTTGATAAATATGCCATCTTGCTGTAAGTAAGCTTGTTTTGTCATGCATTGCTCTGTAGTGAGTGCATAAAGCTCACCAACATGCCTACATATTATTGTTTCTGCCATGCTCTGTTTTCTACCAAGTCTGAAACCTGATAACGAAACTTGCTATGTTCACATGCTTGCCATCATATCTTCTGGTCCTTTTTGACTTATGGAAAGTAAGGGACTTTTGTCATATGAATTTAGTAGAACACTGCCATGCCTTGTTTTGCTATGTTACGTTCCTGTAGCATGTTGATTTTCTGCTCTGAACATTGCTACCTGATGCTGTTTTCTGCCATGTCCAGTTTTTCACAGTGTGTGAACCTGTTATCTTTTTCACTTTTGCCATGCTTGTTTGAGCTTGATATGTTGTGATCTAGCCATAGATCACTGTTCATCGTTTGTCAAGCATCTCCTGTAGATTACTTTCATGTGCTTTGTTGCTATGTTGGGGTGCTGTAGCATTGTTACTTGTTGCATTTTAAGTGCTATCATGCTGTTAATCGCAGATTCGTGTCATTCTTGTTTTGCTTGCCATTTGCAAACCGTACATCCGTTGCCGGTGATCTTTATATCGATTTCGACCGAAATCATCCCATCTTTCCAGTGGCATGCTTGGTTTGCCAAATTACTGCCTTGTTCATCTTTTTCCTTCCGGAGCACGCATATGCATCGCATATCATATCTCGCATATCATACACGTTTTGCATCATGTTGCTTGTGCATTTCTCGTTGTTGATTGTGGTTCTGTTTGTTTGTGTTCTTGTCTTGGGTAGAGCCGGGAGACGAGTTCGTGAACGAGGAACCTGTTGAGTACGCTTACGAGGATCAAGCTTTCGACAACTCTGAGAACCTTGCAAGCAAGATGACCACCCCTCGAAATCACTTCTATCTTTGCTTTGCTAGTTGTTCCCTCTATTGCCATGCTATGCTACCTATCACTTGCTATATCATGTCTCCCATTTTGCCATGTCAGCCTCTAACCATCCTTCCCTAGCAAACCGTTGTTTGGCTAAGTTACCGCTTTTGCTCAGCCCCTCTTATAGCGTTGCTAGTTGCAGGTGAAGTTGAAGTTTGTTCCATGTCGGAACATGGACATGTTGGGATATCACAATATCTCTTATTTAATTAATGCATCTATATATACTTGGTAAAGGGTGGAAGGCTCGGCCTTATGCCGGGTGTTTTGTTCCACTCTTGCCGCCCTAGTTTCTGATATACCGGGATTATGTTCCTTGAGTTTGCATTCCTTACGCGGTCGGGTGATTTATGGGACCCCCTTGATAGTTCTCCTTGACTAAAACTCCTCCAGCAAGGCCCAACCTTGGTTTTACTATTTGCCACCTAAGCCTTTTCCCCCGGGTTTTCGCGAGCCCGAGGGTCATCTTATTTTAACCCCCCGGGCCAGTGCTCCTTCGAGTGTTGGTCCGAACTGAGTAGACTGCGGGGCCCCCTCCTGGAAACTCGAGGTCTGGTTTTACTCGTAGGATGTCTCATCCGGTGTGCCCTGAGAACGAGATATGTGCAGCTCCTATCATGATTTGTCGGCGCATCGGGCGGCTTTGCTGGTCTTGTTTTACCATAGTCGAAATGTCTTGTAAACCGGGATTCCGAGACTGATCGGGTGTTTCCGGGAGAAGGTTTATCCTTCATTGACCGTGAGAGCCTATGATGGGCTAAGTTGGGACACCCCTGCAGGGTATTATCTTTCGAAAGCCGTGCCTGCGGTTATGAGGCAGATGGGAATTTGTTAATGTCCGGTTGTAGAGAACTTGTCACTTGACCCAATTAAAATACATCAACCGCTTGTGTAGCCGTGATGGTCTCTTCTCGGCGGAGTCCGGGAAGTGAACACGGTTTGAGTTATGTATGACGTAAGTAGGAGTTCAGGATCACTTCTTGGTCATTGTTAGATGACGACCGTTCCGTTGCTTCTCTTCTCGCTCTCTTTTGCGTATGTTAGCCACCATATATGCTTATTGCCGCTGCAGCTCCACCTTATTACACCTTCCTTTCCTAGAAGCTTAAATAGTCTTGATCTCGCGAGTGTGAGATTGCTGAGTCCTCGTGACTCACAGATTCTACCAAAACAGTTGCAGGTGCCGACGATGCCAGTGCAGATGATGGGGTCGATCTCAAGTGGGAGTTCGACGAGGAACGTGGTCGTTACTATGTGTCTTTTCCTGATGATCAGTAGTGGAGCCCAGTTGGGACGATCGGGGATCTAGCATTTGGGGTTATCTTATTTTCATCTGGATTTTGACCGTAGTCGGTCTATATGTTTGTATTTTGGATGATGTATGAATTTATATTTATGTATTGTGTGAAGTGGCGATTGTAAGCCAACTCTTTATCCCGTTCTTGTTCATTACATGGGATTGTGTGAAGATGACCCTTCTTGCGACAAAACCACTATGCGGTTATGCCTCTAAGTCGTGCCTCGACACGTGGGAGATATAGCCGCATCGTGGGCGTTACAAGTTGGTAATCAGAGCCATCCCCGACTTAGGAGCCCCCTGCTTGGTCGAATCGCTAGCGTTGTTGAGTCTAGAACAAAAATGTTTTGAGTCTTAGGATTATATATATCGGGGAGTAGGATTCTTTTTACTCCTCAGTCCCTTCGTCGCTCTGGTGAGGTCTCCTGACGTAGAAGTTTTGACTATTCTCTCCTCAAATTTCACTAATTTTTTTTAGGATCACGCGGGTATCTTGGAATCGTTCCGATGGTTTTGTGATGAGAACATTGTTCTTGGTGCCTCCTGACATTTAGGGGTTGTGGCAGTGTCCCGGGGAGTTGAGCTCCGAGGTGTTGTCGTCACAATTTTATCGTTGCAGTTCTGGAATACCTGAGTTTCGCCGACATCGAAATCTCTTTTATGCAGTTGTTTGTGAGATCACCTCGACGCCACCCAGTACTGGGGCGGGAGTTTGGGAGTATTGCCATAACTTGTATAACGGATGTTTTTCGAAGGTTGAGGTAAACGATTTCCGAAGGTTTCTTGGTTATGTGTTGATGGATGGATACAGCTGGATCTAGGGATTGCTAGTTTGGGTGATATATATTTTGTGTCCCCTGTATCCCCAACACCAGATTGCATAACCAGAAAGTTTCGGGAGTTTATAAGTGGGAATTCAAGTAGCCTTAGGATATCTTTCTGACAGACGCATGATATGAGATTGGGGTTCGACGTCTAGTGGTCCGCCTGTACACGGTTGGTTTTACAGTGGTCTCGTAGTGTCTTAAAGAGTCCTTGGCTATGCGGACTCGGGGACGCTTCGTATGTCATGTGCACAGCCTTGTACATGATGGTGCTGTACGATTGAGCCCGTGTGGGCCCCACCACGAAAACTTCGGACGAAACCTCTGTCATATGTTTGTTCTGGCTTATTCTGCAAGCCAATACTTTGTTTTGTTTTGAATTGTGGTATTCGAGTTGCTTCGAAGTCATATGTTGATTCCATATCATTTTCAAGTGGCTTCTCAACTTATGGAAGTGTGATGATTTACTACGGAATTCATTCGTTCATCCTCGTTCGAATGTTTATTGTGAAGACTTTATGTTGCAATTTCTATCCGTTGATTCTACTTATCTTTTTGTCTATCAAGATGCTAACGGATGTCACCCTCTTCAGGATGGCTCCGCCAACGCGTCAGAATCCGGATCGCAATGAAGGGAGTCAAGCGAACCCTCCGCCACCGCCTCCACCTCCGGAGGCATGGCAAGCTATCATGGCAGCCACCAACGCCAATGCTCAGATGATTCTGCAACTCTTGGAAGAACGTACTCAAGGGCAAGGCAATCAAGGCAATCAAGGTCAAGGCAACAATCAGCCTAACTTCGCTACACTCAACCAGTTTCTCGCAAATCAGCCCAAGTCTTTCAGCTACTGTGCCGAGGCCACAGATGCCGATGATTGGCTCGTGGACATCAACAAGCATTTTGAATGTAGCAATGTCAGGCCTGAGGACTATGTCAAGTTCGCTTCTTTTCAGCTCAAGGACCAAGCTGCTGATTGGTTTCAGCAATACAAAGATTCCAGAGGAGGTCGTGTGATCACTTGGACTGACTTCTGTCGGGACTTCAAAGCGCATCACATTCCACAATGTGTTGTTGAGAGCAAGCGTGAGGAGTTCCGCAATCTCAAGCAAGGCAACATGTCTGTGTTTCAATACAACATCCAGTTTCAGAAACTTGCTCGCTTCGCTAAACAAGACGTTCCTGATGAAAAGAGCATGATCTATCACTTCAGAGGTGGCCTTAAAGAGGATCTACAGTTAGCTCTCGTTCTTGTTGAGCCTACTCAGTTTGATCAATTCTATAATATGGCATTGAAGCAAGAGGCTGCTCAGCTCAAGTGTGAGGCTTCTAAGAAGAGAGTCTGAGACGCAGTTCAGTCTTCTTCTTCTTCACTTGTGGCAGCTAAGCAACAGAAGTTCTGGTTGCCTCCTCCTCCTCCGTTTCGCCAGCCTTACCAGCAGAAGAACAAAGGTGGCCATGGTTCTTCCAACTCTTCCAACTCTGGCTATTAGAACAAGTCTCAGAATCAAGCTCCAAAGTCCAATGCTCCTTATCACCGTCCACTCTCAGAGGTGACTTGCAACAAGTGTCAGCAGAAAGGTCACTATGCTAACGAGTGCTTCAACCAAAGGCGTCTGCCTCCTCCTCCTCCTGTCAGATCTTCTAGCAATGCAGTGGTCAAGCATAATCCAAAGTCTGCAAAGGTGAACATGATGAATGCAGCTCAAGCGGAGGAATCTACTGATGTGATAATGGGTAATCTTCCTGTTAATGATATTCCTGCAAAAGTTCTTTTTGATACTGGTGCATCGCATTCTTTCTTGTCATACCCATTTGCATCGAAGCACAATGTCGACACAGAGATTTTATCCAAAGTTATGCAAGTTGTTTCTCTGGGAAAGCTTTTGACTTCTAGTTTGGTTGCTCCCGATATTTCCATCAAGATGGGCGACTATAAATTTCTATCTTCTCCAGTTGTTCTTGGTGACTTGGATATTGATCTAATTCTCGGGATGGACTGGCTTTCTAAGCACAAGGCTCAACTTGATTGTGCTGCCAGGGAAATTCAATTGACACACTCGTCTGAGGATGTGATTATTTATGCCGCTCGTGATGAAACCATTCGGTTTTTTTTCTCTCAATGAGAAGGGTGAATTGAATGCCATCTCTCAAATTCTAGTCGTTTGTGAGTATCAAGATGTCTTTCCAGAAGAGCTTCCGGGTATGCCTCCTCATCGGCCAGTTGAGTTCGTTATCGAACTAGAGCCTGGCACTGAACCCGTTTGCAAGCGTCCATACAAGCTTGGACCCAACGAGCTGAAGGAATTGAAGAAACAGCTCGATGAACAAGAGCGTCTGGGTTTGATCAGACCGAGTTCATCTCCATGGGGTTGTGGTGTTCTTTTTGTCAAGAAGAAGGATGGCACATACCGACTTTGTGTCGACTACCGTCCATTGAACAAGAAGACAATCAAGAACATGTATCCACTTCCCAACAACAACGAGCTATTTGAGCAACTCAAAGGTGCTAAAGTATTCTCCAAGCTTGACCTTCGTATGGGTTATCATCAGATTTTCATTCGTGAAGAAGATATTCCCAAGACAGCATTCAGAACAAGCTTTGGTTCTTATGAATATACTGTCGTGTCTTTCGGCCTTGTCAATGCTCCTCCAGTATTCTCTCGGATGATGAATTTCATATTCAACCCTTATACCAATGAATTCGTCCTGGTGTATCTCGATGATATCTTGGTCTTCTCCAAGAATAAGAAGGACCATGCCAAACATTTGCGATTGGTGCTCGACAAGCTCAGAGAGTATCAATTCTATGCGAAGTTCTCCAAATGTGAGTTTTGGCTTGATGAAGTTCTTTTCCTTGGTCACATCATCTCTGCCAAGGGCATCGCTGTTAACCCCGAGAAGGTGTCCGCAATTGTGAATTGGGAACCTCCTCAGAATGTCAAGCAGCTCCGCAGTTTTTTTGGTCTTGCAAGCTATTGCCGAAGATTCGTTGAGAATTTCTCCAAGATTGCAAAGCCTCTTTCCAACCTCCTCCAGAAGCATGTGAAGTATGTCTGGTCTCCTAAGTGTGACGTTGCTTTCAACACTCTCAAAGAGAAACTAGTCACAGCTCCTGTCTTAACTCCTCCTGATGAATCCAAGCCTTTTGAAGTTTTCTATGATGCTTCTCTCCAAGGTCTCGGTGCTGTGTTAATGCAAGAGAAGAAAGTTGTGGCCTATACCTCTCGTCAGTTGAAGCCCAACAAGAAGAACTACCCCACTCACGATCTTGAGTTGGCGGCAGTTGTCCATGCATTAATAACGTGGAGACATTTCTTGTTGGGAAGACAAGTGGACATTTTCACCGATCACAAGAGTCTCAAGTATATCTTCACTCAGCCCAACCTCAACCTCAGGCAGACTCGATGGGTCGAAATGATTCAAGAGTACAATCCGAGTATTGAATATACTCCAGGCAAGGCCAATGTCATTGCAGATGCTTTAAGCAGGAAGGCTTATTGCAACAGCTTAATTCTCAAGCCTTTCCAACCGGATCTTTGTGAAGCTTTCCGCAAGCTGAATCTCCAAGTTGTTCCTCAAGGCTTTCTTGCCAACCTCATAGTATCTCCTACTTTGGAAGATCAAATTCGTGAGGCACAACTTCTTGATGCCATGGTGAAGAAGGTGAAACGTGGTATCAACAAGGGTCTTTCCAAATACAAGTGCTATCGCATTGATGACAGAGACACTTTATTCTTCGAGGACCGGATTGTGGTTCCTAAAGGTGATCTAAGGAAAGTCATAATGAACGAGGCGCACAATTCTCTCCTTTCCATTCATCCTGGAAGTACGAAGATGTACCATGACCTCAAGCAGTCGTATTGGTGGATTCGAATGAAGCGAGAAATTGCTCAATTCGTGAATGAATGTGATGTCTGTCGAAGAGTGAAAGAAGAACACCAACGACCAGCTGGTCTCCTCCAACCTCTTGCTATCCTAGAATGGAAGTTTGATCATATCGAAATGGACTTCGTGACCAGTTTTCCCAAGTCCAAGTGTGGAAATGATGCTATCTTCGTTGTCATCGACAAGCTTTCTAAAGTGGCTCATTTCCTTCCAATCAAAGAATCCATCACAGCAGCTCAGCTGGCAGAGCTATACACCTCCAGAATTGTCTCCTTGCATGGCATTCCACAATTGATTTCTTCAGATCGTGGAAGCATCTTCACCTCTAAGTTCTGGGACTCTTTCCAGAAGGCCATGGGCACAAACATTCGTTTCAGCACAGCTTTCCATCCTCAAACTAGTGGCCAAGTCGAGCGAGTCAATCAAATTCTTGAAGATATGCTCAGGGCTTGTGTCATTTCCTTTGGCATGAAATGGGAAGATTGTCTTCCATATGCCAAATTATCCTACAACAACAGCTTCCAAGCAAGTTCGGGCAAGGCCCCATTCGAGATTCTCTATGGCAGAAAGTGCCGTACTCCTCTCAATTGGTCAGAGACTGGTGAACGCCAACTTCTTGGCAATGACTTAATCACTGAAGCTGAAGAAATGTGTAAAGTCATCCGTGATAATCTCAAAGCCGCGCAATCGCGCCAGAAGAGTTACTATGATAGTAAGCATCGTGATTTGGCTTTCGAGATCGGAGAGCATGTCTACCTCCGCGTCTCTCCAATGAAAGGCACTCGTCAATTCGGTATCAAAGAGAAGCTTGCCCCTAGATACGTGGGTCCTTTCAAGATCGTTGGCAAAAGAGGCGACCTCGCCTATCAACTTGAGCTTCCTTCCAACTTCGCGAACGTGCACGATGTGTTCCACGTGTCACAGCTCCGCAAGTGCTTCAAGACGCCTGAGCGCACTATCAACTTCGAAGAGATTGGCCTCCAAGAAGATTTGTCTTATCATGAGCACCCCGTTGCTATTCTTGAAGAAACTGAGCGCAAGACTCACAACAAGTCAATCAAATTCCTGAAAGTGAAGTAGTCGCACCATTCCGACCGGGAAGCCACCTGGGAACGCGAGGACCATCTCCGTTCCGAATATCCGGAGTTCTTTCAGTCCTAGATCTCGGGACGAGATCCTCTCGTAGTGGTGGAGTGTTGTAACACCCCGGATGTAATTTTCCATATTTGTAACTCCGACTCTTGCCATTTTCGGCTATGTGCTATGATATTCCCTCTGTGGTCGGGTTTTTGTCTTTTGTTTTGCTTTTTGTTCTTGTCATGCATTTCATATCATGTCATCATGTGCATTGCATTTGCATACGTGTTCGTCTCTTGCATCCGAACATTTTCCCCGTTGCCGTTTTGCAATCCGGCGCTCCTATCTCCTCCGGCGCATCCCTCTTGTTTTCTTTCGTGAGCGGGTGTCAAACTTTCTCGGAATGGACCGAGGCTTGTCATGTGGCCCTAGTATACCACCCGGAGACCACCGGTCAAGTTTCGTTCCATTTGGAGGTCGTTTGGTACTCCAACGGTTAACCGGGCATCCGCAAAGTCCATTTGTGTGTGCAGCAAAACCCCCCTCAAAAACCAGCCCAAAACCCACCAAACTCTCTTCCATGTCCTAGGTCGTTCGATCACGATCGTGTGGGCGAAAACCGCACCTCATTTGGAGTCTCCTAGCTCCCTCTACCTATTTATATGCATCTCCCCGAAAAACGAAACGCAGACGAACCCTAAC
>NC_057805.1:249483147-249515953 GCF_018294505.1 Triticum aestivum
GGCCGCGCCTTCCCCTCCGGCCTCCTCCTCCGACGCCGGCCCCGCCGTCCTCTCTCCCCGTCGCCGTGCCTCGCCGTCTCCTCCTCCTCTCCCATCGCCGGCGACGATCCCTACCCGATCGGGTCTGAGCACAGAGAAGGTTGACTTTTCCCGAGAACCCCCCCGATTTTCACTGTCATATTTTTTTACGTTATTTGCCCATGTTCATCGTTGCATAACTCCTTGCATGTAGCCCCGATTCGCGCGTGTAATATGTCAAATTGTTCGTCTCGTGATGCGCTACATTTTGTTCAATTGCACCATGTTCATTAGAGGTCATCTTGATGCCCAAATCTCTGTTGCAAGAGGGCTAGTTGCTGTTATCTGCTGGTTCTTATCAGAACTTGGAGATTTGTTATTTTTGTATCATTTTATCTGTGCATCTTATGGGCATGAGCTCTACATGTGTTTTGTTATATGCCATGCCATCTTTCCAAGATTTTATTCCATATATTTTTGTGGTCTCTGTGGTGACTAGCACAAGCATGCAAACTAGGCCCCGTAATGTTTCTGATTTCAGGGACTCGTGATTTCTCTGTCCTTGTCTGCTGTTATTTTGTTGCCATGTAAACTTGTTGCTACAGAGAGATCCATGCATATTATGGAGATGTTCAGTAAGGATGTTTTGTATCTATAGTTGTAATTGATCCATTCCTACCCTTGTTTGCAATTATGGAGTGCCATAGCATGACTCAATCTTGCTCTACTTTTGCTATAAAATATTTCTGGCAGATTCTTAACATGATATTCATTGTTGCCAAGCTTATTGTAGTTGATCCATACATGCTATGATCTTGTTCTTGCCATGAATAGCTTCATAAACATGCCATCTTGCTATAGGTACGCTTGTTTTGTCATGCATTGCTCTGTAGTGAGTGCATCAAGCTCACCAACATGCCTACATATTATTGTTTCTGCCATGCTCTGTTTTCTGCTAAGTCCGAAACCTGATAACGAAACTTGCTATGTTCACATGCTTGCCATCATATCTTCTGGTCCTTTTTGGCTTATGGTCAGTAAGGGACTTTTGTCATATGCATTTAGTAGAACACTGCTATGCCTTGTTTTGCTTTTTTACATTCCTATAGCATGTTGATTTCGTGCTCTGAACATTGCTACCTGATGCTGTTTTCTGCCATGTCCAGTTTTTCACTGTCTGTGAACCTGTTATCTTTTGCACGTTTGCCATGCTTGTTTGAGCTTGATATGTTGTGATCTAGCTGTAGCTCAGTGTTCATATTTTGTCAAGCATCTCCTGTAGATTACTGTCATGTGCTTTATTGCTATGTTGGGGTGCTGTAGCATTGTTACTTGTTGCATTTTAAGTGCTATCACGCTGTTAATCGCAGATTCGTGTCATTCTTGTTTTGCTTGCCATTTGCAAACCGTACATCCGTTGCCGGTGATCTTTATATCGATTTCGACCGAAATCATCCCATCTTTCCAGTGGCATGCTTGGTTTGCCAAGTTACTGCCTTGTTCATCTTTTTCCTTCCGGAGCACGCATATGCATCGCATATCATATCTCGCATATCATACACGTTTTGCATCATGTTGCTTGTGCATTTCTCGTTGTTGATTGTGGTTCTGTTTGTTTGTGTTCTTGTCTTGGGTAGAACCGGGAGACGAGTTCGTGAACGAGGAACCTGTTGAGTACGCTTACGAGGATCAAGCTTTCGACAACTCTGAGAACCTTGCAGGCAAGCTGACCACCCCTCGAAATCACTTCTATCTTTGCTTTGCTAGTTGTTCCCTCTATTGCCATGCTACGCTACCTATCACTTGCTATATCATGTCTCCCATTTTGCCATGTCAGCCTCTAACCATCCTTCCCTAGCAAACCGTTGTTTGGCTAAGTTACCGCTTTTGCTCAGCCCCTCTTATAGCGTTGCTAGTTGCAGGTGAAGTTGAAGTTTGTTCCATGTCGGAACATGGACATGTTGGGATATCACAATATCTCTTATTTAATTAATGCATCTATATATACTTGGTAAAGGGTGGAAGGCTCGGCATTATGCCAGGTGTTTTGTTCCACTCTTGCCGCCCTAGTTTCTGATATACCGGGATTATGTCCCTTGAGTTTGCGTTCCTTACGCGGTCGGGTGATTTATGGGACCCCCTTTACTGTTCGCCTTGAATAAAACTCCTCCAGCAAGGCCCAACCTTGGTTTTACTATTTGCCACCTAAGCCTTTTCCCCCGGGTTTTCGCGAGCCCGAGTGTTGAGGATATAGACCTTAGAGTCACCCGCCAGAAGGGGCCGGGTTATTTTAATGGTCATTGCCAGAAGCCCGACGCCAAGCTTAAAGACGGTGGGCCGAAGACGGGCTTAAGACCCGGATATGGCTTAAGGCCCGTAGTTACAATCATTATTATGGTAGAACTTGTAGTGTAAAGCAAGAATAGTTAAGAGTCCGAGCCGGACACTCTTATGAGCCGGCCAGGACTTTGAGAGCTGCTGGGCGCCAGCCTCCCTATATAAAGGGACGACACGGCAGCGGTTTAGGGACAGAAAAGATCTCGTCGAGAGCCAGGCATAGCAGTTAAGCTCCCTGGTCATCGAAACCCTAATCAATACCACCGCAAACTGGACGTAGGCTTTTACCTTCACCGTAAGGGGCCGAACCAGTATAAACCCTCGTGTTCCTTGTCCCGCTTAACCCCTTCAAGCTTCCTAGTAGCGATGGCTCCGCGACTAAGTTCTAGCTCGAGGACATCTGTCGTGACAATTCCACGACAGTTGGCGCCCACCGTGGGGCCAGCGCACGGTGGATTTGAGTTCTTGAAGGGCAGCTTCGAAGGGCTCAAGGGATACGCTGTGGGCCGGATGACCAAGAGTCGTCGCGGCAAGCTCTACATCGACGATGCAAACTGGGCCCCGACGCCGGCTCAATTGAGTACGGGTACCGGGTCCCCTTCGGCGGAATTCATGTTTTCATTGGCAAGATTGATGAGCCGGGCCCTGAGCCAGATCTCTGCGCCGATCTCATCGAGACGGCTCAGCGTGCACGACCCGCTCGGGCCCGGCCTGCCTTAAGGCATGCTTTTGTGGGGTGTATCCATGGAGGACTCTCTGATTGATCTGGATCTGGTGATGAGACGGCCGCCGGCTCTGACGGCGAGTCGGCCACCGATGAGTCAAACTCGTTGTATCAACTTCAAGATGGCAGGCTCATGGGTTGTTCCGATGGTGACAGTATTCCGGACCTATTTGAGCCACCAAGCCGGGTGGGAATCTTTATGGCCGGTGCACAGCCTGTTCAGAACCCCGCTGCTGGAGCGGGAAACCCGGTGCCTTCTCCGGCTCAGGTGCTGATGGATCTCACGGACAAGATGACGGCCCTGTTAACCGCCACGGTTGACCCGGCGGATCAAGCTCAGCATGATGCGGAGGTGGCGCAGTTAAAATTGGATCTAGTGAAAGCTAAGGAGGATCTTACAGCGGAAGGGATCAGGATGGCTGCGGAGAGGGCGGCTCTCGATGCCCAAACTCAGTTGATCCAGGCGCAGTCCTTCCAACTCACGATGGATCAGAACGCGTCCAATGAGGTCATGAGAAGGAGGCATCAAAAGACCCAATCTCGGCTCCCTCCGGTTTACGATCCACGCAACCTCTTCAACACGCCAGGTGCAGGGTCTAGTAACCCGCCAGGGGTCATAGTGCCCGGGTCTGGGCCCCCTATTCAGCCACGAGTGATGGGGCCTCCCCAGGTGCCCCCTGCCCCACCTCAGTATGTGCCAACACCCCCGGGTCATTATAATAACCCACTGGAGAACATGGTCACTGCGGCAGCACGGCTGGCGGCTCTCCCAGTTGACGGCGACTCTCCGACGACTATTGAAACCCGCCGGGTCAGGGAACTCCTTCAGACAGCACTGGCGCAGCAAGAGGCGTACTCCTACAGCCGGGATAGGATCCACTCGACCCCTCGTCCGGGCCGGAGCCCGAGTTACAGCAGGCACATGGTCTCAGCGACCGGCTCAAGTAACGTCCGACGCCATGACCCGCCCCCTGGCCATGGCCTGGCTTATAACGGAGCCTGTCACGCAGCAGACCAAGATAGAGCGCGGCAAGAGGCGGAGTAGGTGCCTCAATTGACGGCTTACCAGACCCCCCGGCTTATCCGACGACTTCCGTCGACGTGGGTATCCCTACCAGGACGGGAGGTGTCCCCTGTTTAGTGCCAGCTATCCGCAATGAACGTTTACCCAAGGACTTCAAAGGCCCTAGGAAGGTGCCCAACTACACGGCTGACTTACAACCCGCAGCCTGGATCGAGAGTTACGAGATGGCCATGGAACTACTAGAGGTCAGTGAGGCGGCAATGGCCAAGTACTTCACCATGATGTTGGATGGGACTGCCCGCACTTGGTTAAAAGGGCTACCACCGAATTCCATCGGGTCTTGGGCTGAGCTGAAAGCCCGGTTCATCCAAAACTTCAAAGATACCTGTAGGCAGTCTATGTCAATTGTGGATTTGACTAACTGTAAGCAGCAGGAGGGTGAGTCTACGACACACTGGGTTCGCCGGGTTAAGGAGATCATACATTCGTCAGATAAGATGGATGCCGGCTCAGCAGTTTTAATGTTGGAGCAGAATTGTCGTTTTGTGCCCCTGAAGATGAAACTCGGGCGGCTTAAGCGCGACTGCAATGATATGGGTATACTGATGGCGGCTCTTGTCAAGTATGCCGATTCTAATGGTACCAAGGATCCCCCTTCAGATGATGAAAGGGCAGGGAAGGGAAAGAAGAATGGCAATGGCAAGGGTCCTCAGCATAACCCGGGGAACCAAGGAGGAGGCAAGCGCAAGGCTGATGGCAGCCTAGAGTTTGTAGCCAACGCCAGCGCACAAGGTAATAACCATCGACTCAAGGGGAGGCCCCCTCCCCGAGGCGGCGGGTCAGGACCGACACTGGAGCAGCTATTGAATGAGCCTTGTCCAAGGCATGGCTCTAGAGAGAAGCCAACGACTCATCTATGGAAGGATTGTGCAATCATGAAGGCCTTTAAGAACTACAATGGCCCGGGCGGTGGCTCAAATTCTAATCCTCAGAACGGGCAAGGGGGCTTTAATCAGCGGTCTGGCCAGGGTCATCAACAGCAGCAGGGGGGTTATCAGACCAATCCAAAGCAGCTTAGCGGTGGACAGTATCATGTGTTTACCACCAGTCTGTGTAAGCGAGATCAGAAGCTTCATAAGAGGGCAGTAAATGCCGTTGAGCCGGCGGTTCCACGCTACTTACGGTGGTCTGAACAGCCTATAGTGTGGAGTAGGGAGGATCACCCTCCCCGGGTGGATAATCCGGGTCACTTGGCCCTAGTAGTGGCTCCTCAGGTGGGAGGATATAAGTTCACTAAGGTGCTCATGGATGGAGGCAACAGCATCAACATCCTCTATTATGAGACTTTCCGTCGTATGGGGTTGATTGATAAAAACCTCAGCCAGTCCAACACTATTTTCCACGGTGTGGTACCTGGTAAGTCGGCGTATCCAGTCGGCAAGATTGAACTGGAAGTGGACTTTGGAGATGAGAACAACTACAGGGTGGAGAAATTGACCTTTGAGGTGGTCAAGATAAGAAGCCCATATCATGCTATATTTGGACGGCCGGCTTACGCCAAGTTCATGGCACGGCCGTGTTATGTGTACTTACAGCTCAAGATGCCGGGTCACAATGGGACCATTACGGTTCACGTCAGCCGGAAAGTGGCCCTGGAGTGTGAGGAAGGCGATGCAGCTTATGCAGAGTCTGTTTGTGCAACAGAGGAGTTGAAGTTTTACAAAGATAATGTTGACCCAACAGATATGACCTCTCTGAAAAAGCCAACTACGGAGAATGAGCCGGCGATGAAATTTAAGTGGGCTGATGAAACTAAGCTTGTTGATTTTGTTCCAGGAGATTCATCTCAGCAGTTTAGTATCAGTGCCAATCTGGATCCGAAATAGGAAAGCGCGCTCATCGAGTTCATCCGTGAGAATAGGGACATCTTCGCATGGAAACCTTCTGACATGCCAGGTGTACCTAGAGAACTCGCTGAGCACACTCTCAATGTTGATCCGAAATTTAAGCCGGTTAGGCAGTTCCTTCGGCGGTTTAATGAAGAGAGGCGGAAAGCTATTGGTGAAGAGGTGGCCCGGCTCTTGGCGGCCGGGTTTATTGTTGAAGTCTTTCACCCAGAGTGGTTAGCTAACCCGGTGCTCGTACTCAAGAAGAACGGCACTTGGCGGATGTGTGTAGACTACACGGACTTGAACAAAGCGTGTCCGGCTGATCCTTTTGCCCTTCCCCATATTGATCAAATTATTGATGCTACGGCCGGTTGTGCGCGTTTAAGTTTCCTGGACGCTTATTCCGGATATCATCAGATTAAAATGGCAGTTAAGGACCAGGAGAAGACGGCGTTCATCACTCCCTTTGGAGCCTTCTGCTATGTGTCCATGCCCTTTGGACACAAGTGTGCACAGGCGACTTATCAGCGTTGCGTGCAGAACTGTCTTCATAAACAGATTGGGCGCAATGTTCATGCTTATGTGGATGATATTGTGGTTAAGTCCATAAAGGAGGAAACCCTGATAGATGATTTGAGAGAAACCTTTGATAATCTCCGGGTCTACAAGATGATGCTTAACTCGGCCAAGTGTGTCTTTGGTGTTCCTGCAGGCAAACTCTTGGGTTTTTTGGTTTCTGACAGAGGCATTGAAGCTAACCCAGAGAAGATCAAGGCCATGACCTCCCTGGCTAAGCCGGCGTGTATAAATGATGTTCAGCGCTTGGCGGGTCGCATCGCTGCTTTAAGCCGGTTTATAAGCCGTTTGGGTGAGAAGGCCATGCCATTATATCAGTTGATGAAGAAAACTGATAGCTTTGTCTGGAATGATGCAGCTAATACTGCCTTTGAGGATTTGAAGAAACAGCTGGCAGAGCCTCCAGTCCTTGCTGCTCCGGTTGATAAGGAGCCCTTATTGTTATATGTGGCGGCGAACACACGAGCCGTCAGTGTGGCTATGGTGGTGGAGCGCAAGGAGGAGGGTAAGGAGCATCCGATTCAGCGGCCGGTTTATTATGTCAGCGAAGTGCTCATTGAGTCCAAGCAGCGGTATCCGCATTGGCAGAAGCTTGTGTATGGTGTGTTCATGGTGAGCTGGAAACTTAAGCATTATTTTCAGGGTCATCCCATCACTGTGGTCAGTTCTGCCCCTCTTGGTGATATCATTCAAAACAGAGAGGCCAAAGGGAGAGTGGCTAAGTGGGCTATAGAGCTTGGACCTCATGGTCTCAAGTACGTGCCACGCACTGCTGTTAAATCTCAGGCCTTGGTGGATTTCATCAATGACTGGACAGAGTCACAAGTGCCCGAGCAGAAGCCGGATAACACATATTGGACTATTCACTTTGATGGGTCCAGGCAGTTGGAGGGCTCGGGGGCTGGAGTCGTGTTGGCTTCCCCTAAAGGTGACAAATTCCATTATGTGCTACAGTTGCTGTTTCCTTGCACTAACAACGCGGCTGAGTACGAGGCCTTGCTCCATGGTCTTCGGATGGCTAAAGAGATGAGCTTAAGCCGGGTAAGGTGCTTCGGCGACTCAGACTTGGTGGCTCAACAAGTATCAGGAAAGTGGGATCCCAAGGACCCTCTCATGGCGGCTTATCGCCGCGAAGTTGATGCCATTGCTGGGCACTTTCAGGGTTACCAAGTGGAACACATCGATCGCAGGAAGAATGAGGCGGCTGATGCTTTAAGCCGGCTGGGCTCTCAGCGAAAACCGGTGCCGCCCAACACTTTCCTGGATGTCCTGTATAGCCCTTCTGTTAAGTTGCCTACAGAGGAAGACTTGGCTGTCCCTGACCCGGAGGCACGACTGGTGGCGGCTCTCCATATCATACCAGACTGGACAATGCCCTATCTGGCTTACATGACCCGGGGCGAGTTGCCTGAGGATGAAACTTTGGCCACGCAAATAACCCGGCGGGCTAAGTCAATGATTGTTATCAATGGTGAGTTGCATCACCGCAGTGTTACGGGAGTGTTTCAGCGTTGTGTTTCCCCCGAGGAAGGTCAAGAGATCTTGCGTGAGATCCATGAAGGGGATTGTGGCCATCACGCCGGCTCAAAGTCTCTTGTGGCCAAGGCTTTTCGTCATGGTTTTTATTGGTTGACAGCTCATGCTGATGCAGAGGACTTGGTCAGTAAGTGTGATGGTTGCCAAAGATTCTCGCGACGGGCTCATGTACCGGCTCAAGAGCTGAGGATGATCCCAATTACTTGGCCCTTTGCGGTCTGGGGGCTTGATATGGTTGGGCCTTTCAAACGATCCAAGGATAAGAAGACCCACCTTTTGGTGGCAGTTGACAAGTTTACCAAGTGGGTTGAAGCGGAGCCAGTTAGCAAGTGCGATGCAGCCACGGCGGTTCAGTTTATGAAAAAGGTGATCTTTCGCTTTGGTTTTCCACACAGCATTATCACTGACAATGGCACCAATCTCTCCAAAGGCGCCATGGAAGAGTTTTGTCACCAAGAGCATATCCGACTTGATGTTTCCTCAGTGGCTCATCCTCAATCCAATGGTCAAGCTGAGAGAGCTAATCAGGAGATTCTGAAGGGCGTCAAGCCCCGGCTTTTGGTCCCTTTGCAACCGACGCCGGGTTGTTTGGTGGAGGAGTTGCCCTCCGTGTTATGGAGCATCAACACTACTCCTAACAGGTCTACAGGTTTTACACCTTTCTTCATGGTTTATGGGGCAGAAGCAGTCCTCCCCAGTGACATCCGTCATGACTCACCTCGAGTGGCGGCTTACGTTGAGGCGGATAATGAACAGGCGCGCCAAGATGCTCTTGACTTGTTGGACGAACAGCGTGATGTGGCAGCAGCCCGTTCAGCGATTTACCAACAAGACCTGCGCCGTTATCATAGCCGCCGGGTTAAATCCCGGGTCTTCCAGGAAGGCGATCTCGTGCTCCGGCTCATTCAGGATCAAACAGATGCACACAAGCTATCCCCGCCTTGGGAAGGGCCCTTTGTGGTCAGCAAGAACTTGCACAACGGGTCATATTACCTCATTGACATTCGGGAGCACAACGATTCACGTAAGTCGGAGGAAGAGACCCGTCGGCCGTGGAACATAGCTCAGCTTCGACCTTACTACACTTGAGCCACCGGCTCTCATAATGTACATTTTTCTCTCAGCCATGTATATATTACGATAAGCAATAAAGCAGGACCTCTGTCCTTTTTTCTCCTCCAAATGTGCACGTGTTGTTTTCATTGCAAGATTACATGATAACTTGAAGGGGGATCCGGCTTATGATCGTATTCGAATCTAGCCGTAGGCAATAAGGTCACTTGGGGGCTTCCTGTTCAAACATAGGTCGTATTCGAACCAAAGAGAACATAGCTATCGATACCCATTTGATTGGCAAAGTGCCGAGCTCATTGGGGAGTTTTCTTTGATCAAATTTGAATCTTAGTTTAACCCCTTTGGGAACCGACGTGGATCGTATTCGAATCAGCGTCGTTAAACAATTCTTAAAGTCATTTGGGGGCTTCCTGTTCAAACATGGGTCGTATTCGAACCAAAGAGAACATAGCTGTCGGTACCCTCTTGATTGGCATCGCCACACCCACTGGGGGCTATATGATCGTATCCGAATCTTAGCTTAACCCCTTTGGGCCGGGTCTCTGGTTGTATTCGAACCGAAAGCCCCTAAGTTCTTCTGCTTCATTGAAGAGTTCTTCTGATCATTTCAAAGTGTGTACGGCCGGGTCTCGCTTGGCCGGTTTAAATTTTGATTTCCAGTGTTAGTTGAACACAATGGGTGTCATTAAGACAGGTACACCGGAGTTGAGGTACCAGCTTTATTACCCGGGTTATCTAAACCGGAAATATGCTTGCAGGCCGCTAAGTGTGTTATCACAGCTATATTAAGGACATGATTAAGGGTCAATCTTTTTTGATTCATATCCGGGTTATATATCTAAAACCTATGATTCTCAGCGCGGTAAGCCGCCTAGAGACTTGCGATTTGTCCTTTTATGCAGGATAGTTCAAGGCAACTATTTGAGACTAAGGAGAATGAATGACCCGGAGAAATATCAAAGAGACAACTTCAATAGACTTCAGCATTCAATACGTGCACGATGGCACGGCAAAGATAAAGTGTTGGACCTACTCTATTACAAGACTCATCGAGTCCAAAAGGGTGGAGCATTGTTTGGTAAGCCGTCTGCAGAAGTTAAGACGCTTGCTGGGTTGAAGTCTCCGGCTCATCTCTTTCTTCTCCTCCGGCTGTTCCCAAGGTCTGGAAGGTCGACGACTTCCAGTCGATGCCGCTCAGCGCTTCGAATTGGGCTTCCTCGTCAATTAACCCGGCCGGGTCAATCTCCGGGGCGAAGGTGTGCTGACAAGCCGGCGGGATTAAACTCAGGGCTTCATAGCGAGGGGTCGGGATGCTCTGATTTTCCGCATTATAACCCGGCTGGTACTTGGTCAGATCCGTGTCGTTTCCAATAAGAGTTGCCACCGGGCGCACGATCTTCACGTAGGCGGCGAAGTCTTTTTGGTCGAAAGCCGTGCCGTCTTCCTTCAGACTTGGATAGCCGAGGGCGATGTCTGCCGGGTCTAACTCCGGCAGGAAAGCCTTGGCCCGGCTCAGCGCGGCGATCGCTCCGGATCTTGCAGAGGCCCGTCGCAGCTCTTGGATACGTTGAGACAGAACGGCGAGCTGGCGAAGAACCTCCGCCAGGTGAGTCGGCACCTCGTTGGATAAGGCCACCACGGCTAAGGCACGCTGTGACCCGGTCTAGAGTTGCTCCACCAGGGTGTACACGGCCTTTAGCTTGGTTACCACACTCTTGTTGAGGTTGGCACTTCTGGAACCTATTTCATAGAACAGGATAAGCCGCCGACAAGGGTGAGTTATGAGGCATCAAAATTTTAAACTGGATGAAAGCCGGCGGATGACTTACCGAAGATTGCAGCAACCATTTGAGACACTTGGCGCTTTAGGCTGGAGAGCTCGGCGGTCTTCTCGGAGAGAGCCTTCTCCGCCTGTTCAGCCCGGTTCACCAATGCGGCCTTTTCTTCGGCCCACGCCTTCCGCTCAGCGTCAAACTCCGTCTTCAGCTTCTCTTGCGCGGCGATGCTGGACACGAACTTGGCATTTGCCTTCCGGGTCTCCATCTCTTGCATCTTCAGCCGGTTCTTGAGATCAGCGAGGTCAGCCTCAAGCTTCTTGCCAGCAGCCTGTATAAATGTCCGGGTTATGGCATGAACAGTTACTATACAAATTTAAAGTCCCAAGCGTTTTCCAAGCAAAGACACTTGGCACTTGGGGGCTAATGCATGTTCAACGTTTCTATTTACAAATTTCCGGTTCATGCGAGTAAGCCGGAAGATAAGTCCCAAGTGTTTTCCAAGCAAAGACACTTGGCACTTGGGGGCTAATGTGTATCGACTGTTCCTATCTACAAATTACCGGTTCATGGAAGCAAGTCGGAATCTAAGTCTACAACATATTCAATCATAAGTCGTCGACTTGGGGGCTAGCATGGTAAAGGTAACTATGTAGTAAGTAAGAGGACAGAAGGATAATACCTCAGATTTCTGCTGGATCTGGGTCACCATGGCAACCTCTGCATCCCGGCTCTTGTGCACTTGGCTGACGTAGCCGGAGACGAGCTCTCCGATGCTCAGGTTGGCATAGTCAGTTAGATCCAGACTGACCCGGCGGGGCTGCAGTAATTCCCCCTTGGCAGAGCACTTGGCCAGTGCCGTAGGCCTCCCCGGCTCAACAAATTCCGTCCGGGTGATTACCACGTCCGGATCATTTGCTGGCTGAGCCGAGCCGGAGGCCTCCGGGTTAGCAGAAGCTTCTATAGGTGCCTTGTCGGTTGGAGCGGTGGCTTCAGGGGCGGAGGCAGCTAGCGGTTCTTGAGCCGCCACCTCCGGTTCAGGAAAATCCGGCTCTCCGGCCGACTTGGTCTTCTTCGCCCTCTTGGTGAGCTTTGCCTGGGCACTGAAAGGACAACAAAGGTTAGTACAAAAAGTATGAGTAAAGATCAGAACAACATGAGATGATTATCATTACCCGGGCACGGTCTTGAAAGCCGGCAGATTCGGCTGCATAGAATTGCCGGAAGAAGGGGAAGTCTCCTGATAATTTGAGTCAGAAGAATTAAGCGGTTGGCGTATAACACCCGCAAAAGGATGAAAAGGGTACAATTTTGCAAACACCTCGGTCCGGCGTGTCCTTGATGCATCAGGTAACCCGGAGGAGAGGTCAGTGTCCTTGTTGGTCCGGGTATGCCGCCGGCTCTCATGAACCTGTCGCTTCAAAATAAAATGAGGATCTTGGTAAGCTAAAGGATGGGAAAAGCTTACTTTCCGGGTTACTCTTCGGGTTTTCAGCCTTGGCAAGGGCTCCGAGTCGGAGGAAAGTATTGTTACCTCTTCAACCACCGGGTTACTGGCTCCGGTGTCCTCCTGTTGATAAACAACATTGATAAGGCGGACAGAAATAAACAACAAGTATAACAAGAGCTTACAGGTTTAGGAGTTACCTCAGACTCGGAGCTGTCACTTAGCTGCAACAGCTCCGAAGCAGTGGGCCTACTTCCCTTCTTACGGGGAGCAGCTTTCTTGGCGGCTTTCTTTGCCTTTCTGGCCTTCTTGGCCTCTTCGTGGTCATATTTGCCCCGCCAGAACTTGTCATCAGCCTGAAAAATACAATGATGATTTCTTAAAGATTCAGATGAAGGTTATCTGTGGAAGAAGATAAAATGTTTAAATCAGTGGATTACCGCTGGGGCTGGGTTGGTCTTGAAGAAGGGGGTTAACCCGGTCCTCCCGCAGTCTGCCAGGCTCTCGTTCAAGAGAGCCTTGGTCATTTCCTCTGCAACATCTTCAGGAAGATTGTTGCGGCTGTGTGTCTGGGGGTCATCCTTTCGTCCCGTGTACTCGCACATTAAGCCGGGGCGGCGGCTTAATGGGATCGCCCGCCAGGAGATCCAGACACGGACCAGATCGATTCCGTTGAGACCATTGCCCAGAAGAGCCTTGATCCTGTTTATGGTGGGGAGCAGAGGCTGGCGCTCCGCTTGCGTCAGTTTGTCAGACAGTGGGTGTGTTGACTCCAGACGGGAGGGGCGAAAGCCGGGCAACGGACTTTCATCAGCCGGCGACGTGTCTTGGCAGTAGAACCACGTCAGATTCCAATCTTTGGGGTGGCTTGGCGGCTCTGCGTATGGGAAAAGGCAGTCCCTTCGCCGCTGAATGGAGATGCCACCTAGCTCCAGACTTGGCCCATTGGCGCACTCATTCTGACGGTTCAAGTAAAAAAGCTCTCTGAAGAGCAGCAGACTAGGTTCTTCTCCAAGGTAAACCTCGCAGAACACTTGGAATTTGCAGATATTGGACACTGAGTTGGGTCCTATGTCCTGAGGCCGCAGATCGAAGAAATTCAGAACATCTCTGAAAAACTTTGAGCCGGGTGGTGCGAAGCCCCGGCTCATGTGATCCGCAAAAATCACCACCTCCCCGTCCCTTGGCTGTGGTCTCTCTTCTGACGGCTCAGGGGCACGGTAGGACATGACATCCTTCTTGGGCAGATATCCAGACTTGACAAAATCTGCTAGGGTCTCATTGGCGACATTGGACCTCATCCAGTTGCAAGTGATGGAGGCTTTAGGAGCTTTGGGAGGCATGGTGGAAGTTGGCAGTCTATGATAAAAGGAAAACGTCCGGATTAATTATAAGCCGGAGGAAATCTACAGTTCAATGTGAAGGTGGCGGCTTATTAAGGGGACTAATGGTGTACACCTAAGTGCATCGGGTTATTTAAGCCGCCGAGGTATTGAGAATAATTTGATTGTCTACGGCCTTATCACAGCTGAGCCGGAAAATTTTATGGCGCATGGTTTTCTTTAAGCCGGAAAATTTTATGGCGCATGGTTTTCTTTAAGCCGGAAGGTTCTACGGCGTGTGGTTTCTTTAAACCGGAAATGTAAACCGCCGTGATTCAATGATTGCAGTTTTTTACTAAGTGTGGTAAAACAGGTTTCACACTTTGCAGTAAATATTTTGGATCAAAATGGTCGGGCAAAAGAAAAGTTTCTAGACCTAGAAACAGACGCGAGGAAGTTCTTGAGCTCGAACAAGGCTCTTATGCATTAAAAAGAGGGCTATTTGCATGTGAAATGGGTCTTAAACATCTACCGCCGTGATTCTATACAGAGCTAAGATCAAAAAAGGGCAGTAAAAACCAAATCTACCAAGGGCCGCAACGAACTACGAAGAACAGAGGATGAACTACGGAACCCTAATGTGGATCTGCCCAATGGAGTATCGAGGACTTACTGGTGCTGAAGAGATGCGGAGATGGCCGCCGTTTGTCTGGACCGAGTCAGGGTGATGCAGCGGCCAAGGTTGATGAAGACCGGGGGCGCGGCGGCGGCGGCGGAGTTCGAGCTCGAGCAGAGAAACAGTGGCGCGAGGAGGAAGAAGTGTGGCTGAAGGCCCGTCGGGCCGGCCTATTTATAAGGGCGAGCTCATAAGTGGGCGCGAGAATCAAGGAGACCACGGCGTGGTTATCTCCCCATGAAACGCCTCAATTTTCGGGATGACAGTAAAGGTAAAGATCCGTTGCGGATCTGGCGGAGTAAAAAACAGGCTTACAGGAAGATGATGTCACGGCGGATTACCCGGAGTCCAGAGGATGACGTCACGCCGGGTTACGGCCTTCACACAATTGTAAGCCGGAGGTTTTCTGTCGAAGGAATTGAAGATTGACATGAGCCGGCTCAAATCAATCTGGGGCCTAATGTTGAGGATATAGACCTTAGAGTCACCCGCCAGAAGGGGCCGGGTTATTCTAATGGTCATTGCCAGAAGCCCGACGCCAAGCTTAAAGACGGTGGGCCGAAGACGGGCTTAAGACCCGGATATGGCTTAAGGCCCGTAGTTACAATCATTATTATGGTAGAACTTGTAGTGTAAAGCAAGAATAGTTAAGAGTCCGAGCCGGACACTCTTATGAGCCGGCCAGGACTTTGAGAGCTGCTGGGCGCCAGCCTCCCTATATAAAGGGACGACCCGGCAGCGGTTTAGGGACAGAAAAGATCTCGTCGAGAGCCAGGCATAGCAGGTAAGCTCCCTGGTCATCGAAACCCTAATCAATACCACCGCAAACTGGACATAGGCTTTTACCTTCACCGTAAGGGGCCGAACCAGTATAAACCCTCGTGTTCCTTGTCCCGCTTAACCCCTTCAAGCTTCCTAGTAGCGATGGCTCCACGACTAAGTCCTAGCTCGAGGACATCTGTCGTGACAATTCCACGACACCGAGGGTCATCTTATTTTAACCCCCCCGGGCCAGTGCTCCTTCGAGTGTTGGTCCGAACTGAGTAGACTGCGGGGCCCCCTCCTGGAAACTCGAGGTCTAGTTTTACTCGTAGGATGTCTCATCCGGTGTGCCCTGAGAACGAGATATGTGCAGCTCCTATCGTGATTTGTCGGTGCATCGGGCGGCTTTGCTGGTCTTGTTTTACCATTGTCGAAATGTCTTGTAAACCGGGATTCCGAGACTGATCGGGTCTTTCCGGGAGAAGGTTTATCCTTCATTGACCGCGAGAGCCTATGATGGGCTAAGTTGGGACACCCCTGCAGGGTATTATCTTTCGAAAGCCGTGCCCGCGGTTATGAGGCAGATGGGAATTTGTTAATGTCCGGTTGTAGAGAACTTGTCACTTGACCCAATTAAAATACATCAACCGCGTGTGTAGCCGTGATGGTCTCTTCTCGGCGGAGTCCGGGAAGTGAACACGGTTTGAGTTATGTATGACGTAAGTAGGAGTTTAGGATCACTTCTTGGTCATTGTTAGATGACGACCGTTCCATTGCTTCTCTTCTCGCTCTCTTTTGCGTATGTTAGCCACCATATATGCTTATTGCCGCTGCAGCTCCACCTTATTACACCTTCCTTTCCTATAAGCTTAAATAGTCTTGATCTCGCGGGTGTGAGATTGCTGAGTCCTCGTGACTCACAGATTCTACCAAAATAGTTGCAGGTGCCGACGATGCCAGTGCAGATGATGGGGTCGATCTCAAGTGGGAGTTCGACGAGGAACGTGGTCGTTACTATGTGTCTTTTCCTGATGATCAGTAGTGGAGCCCAGTTGGGACGATCGGGGATCTATCATTTGGGGTTATCTTATTTTCATCTGGATTTTGACCGTAGTCGGTCTATATGTTTGTATTTTGGATGATGTATGAATTTATATTTATGTATTGTGTGAAGTGGCGATTGTAAGCCAACTCTTTATCCCGTTCTTGTTCATTACATGGGATTGTGTGAAGATGACCCTTCTTGCGACAAAACCACTATGCGGTTATGCCTCTAAGTCGTGCCTCGACACGTGGGAGATATAGCCGCATCGTGGGCGTTACAATATTGCCATGCAACTTTCCACTGTTCCGTTTATCATGACATGTTCATCATTGTCACATTGCTTTGCATGATCATGTAGTTGACATAGTATTTGTGGCAAAGCCACCATTCATAATTCTTTCATACATGTCACTCTTGGTTCATTGCATATCCCGGTACACCGCCGGAGGCATTCATATGGAGTCATACTTTGTTCTAGTATCGAGTTGTAATAATTGAGTTGTAAATAAATAGAAGTGTGATGATCATCATTTTCTAGAGCATTGTCCCAAGTGAGGAATAAAAAAGAAGAAGAGAAAGGCCATAAAAAGAGAGAAGGCCCAAAAAAATGAGAGAAAAAGAGAGAAGGGACACTGTTACTGTCGGAGTAAATGGCCACGGGTAGCCTAACCTACTCCCCCTGGCTCTTTGAAAAATTATCGGGCCATTCAAGCCTTCATGCATACAAAGCATATGGCCGCCTTCCCCCGGCCGGCTATCCCCAGGGCCGACTTCCAGAAGCCGGCCATGAAGAAAGCCGACTCCCAGAAGCCGGCCATGAAGAAAGCCGACTCCCAGAAGCCGGCCATGAAGAAAGCCGGTTCCCAGAAGCCGGCCAAGACTGCACCCACTAAAGACTGTACCCACATAACGGCGATAGGATGGGCCGTGGCCGCAGTACAGCCCACTTCCCCTGAATCCCGGAACAGGCATGGCTACAGGGCGCCGTACGGGCCAGCCATCCCCCGTCCGGCGTGGCACTGTAGCTGTGTTGACCTCGATGTCACCCACGACAGGCGCCAGTACGGCCCGTAGGCGGCGGGCCCCTTTTGCCAGAGAGACATCCGAAGGCGGCCTGGCCTCCTCTAGTCGGCCAGGGGTGTGGCCGGCTCCTAACAGCCGGCTACCTCCCTCCCTCGAAAAATGTGCCTCATTAAGGAGACAAGACGAGGTAAGGCTACAGTGAGAGCCCGCAAGGCGGCGGCACTGTAGCCACGATTACCTCAACAAAGCTCTCGTCATCAGAGGCGAGGCAACACTAACCAGCCGCCGACAAAGCCCCCAAGCGGTGGGGCCGGCCTGTCGGCCAAGAGGCCTGCAGCCGGCGGGACCCACCAGTCGGCGGGCCCCAATGACCGGCGGAGAAGCCGGTGTGCATAGACGCTGACGGCTGGGACCCGTGCCCAGCCGGATTACCATTGTACCCCTAGGGGGTAGGCCTATATAAACCCCCCGGGACACCCATGCAAAGGGGGATCGAAGAGAATTCCACACACCACATAGAGGGAAAAGGAGAGCTAGCCTTGCCCTCTTCTTCCTCTAGCCAAACAGCTCAAGGAGCGCTTGTAGCTACTTGTATTGGTCTAGTGATCATGCGGAGACCCCGCAGAGCATGACTAGGGGTGTTATCTCCACGGAGAGCCCCGAACCTGGGTAAGATTCGCTGGCGTGCATGTCTTCGCCTCATCCCGTTTCCAGGCACCAGCGACGTTTTACTGGCTCCCACTATGATAAGCCATCCGTTGGCATATGTCGCACTTACCACCCGACATTTGGCGCCCACCGTGGGGCCAGGTGCACCTTCGTCCGGAGACCTGTTCTGGACGGGAACCCTTTTCCTCCCGCGCAAGCGCAGCCAGCCTGCTGCGCCCGATGGCGCTTGCCCCGACGCGCTGCTAGGCGTCGACGACGCCTGTGCAGCAAGCTGCCTCGCCGATCTTCTTGGCGAGACTCGCATCTCCGACGAGCCCGCATCCGACGCGGGCACAGACTGACCTGAGAGCCGCCTCGTCAGCCTCCTCGACCAGCTTCATGTCTCCAGCGAGCTTGCTGTGGACTTGGAGTCGGTCGGCTCCACCGACCCGATGCTTGTCGACTCCGACACGGCATCGCTCGATGCCTACCCCTCCGATGTGGTAGTCTTCGATGACCCTCTCCCTCGAGCTGACAGCGGCAGCAGCGCTGTCACTGAGGTGCTGGTCATCAGCCACGTCACTGACTCGGGCGAGAACGCCCACGACGCCCTACAGGCGGCGATGCATGACTTGTCCGTCCCCATCCCGGCCGATGCCGACGCCGAGACCCTGGAGGCACGTCGTCTCGCCCTCATCACGGAGGGCCAGAAGATAGCCTCCATGAGACGCCTCACTGAGGCCCACCAGCGCGAAGTCGACCGCGCCGCTTTTGGTACGCCGCCTCACGGCGGGCCGAGCCGAGTCGGCCTCGTCAAGAAGCGCGGCGCGGCCATCGCCAGCATGCTGGGGGCGGACTGCCCCGTTTACGCCACACCACTCGAGAGTCCGCGAGCCGCTCAGGCGGCCGCAGAAGAGCTGAATGGGCTGGGGGCCGATGAGCTCCCCTACATGACAAGGCGCATCCAGCAGCTGATCGACGCGGCCGCAGAACGGCATGAAGCCGGCGCCCGCGCTGAGAATCCTCCCCCACGCCGAGAGCACGCCGCGACATCCCGGGCGCCGACTACGAGCGGCACCCGCGCAAGGAAGGACAAGGAGCCAGCTGCTAGCCGTAGCCGGACTCGAATCACCATCGAGCGCGACGCGGAAGGCCACCCTCGAGTGGTGGAGCGCCAGGGCAATCCGCCTCCTCCCCCGCCTCGTGGAGAGAGGTGTCCCACCCCGCCGCCTGTCACGCATCCGACTCTCGGTGGCCGACTAGGCCGCCGCGAGGGAGTCGGCGAGAACGACGCCTGCCACCGGATCGACCGCCTAGCTCGATCCCTAGCGCTAGAAGAAGAAGACGATGTCGGCCCGCCATGCTTTGGCCCCCGCATCCGCGACGAGCCCTTCCCCAATGGGTTCTCGCTCCCCAGAGACACGCCCAAGTACAACGGCTCTGTGAAGCCGGAAGATTGGCTCATCGACTACTCTACCGCCGTCAGTATAGCGAACGGCAACAGGCACGTAGCCGTGAAGTACGTCCCTCTCATGCTGCAAGGCACGACACGCACCTGGCTCAACAGCCTCAAGCCCTTCAGCGTCAACAGCTGGCTGGACTTCACGGAAGTCTTCGTCCGCAACTTCACCAGCACGTACAAGCGGCCTCCCAAGCCCCGCCAGCTCTCCCTATGCGTCCAAGGACCCAGCGAGTCGACCCGCGACTACCTCACGCGGTGGGCCGAGCTCCGCAACTCCTGCGAGGGGGTGCACGAGGTGCAGGCCATCGAATACTTCACCGCCGGGTGCCGAGAGGGCACCCTCCTCAAGCACCGACTCCTCTGCGGTGAGCCGGCTACCCTCGACGAGTTGCTGGTCATTGCAGACAAGTACGCCACAGCCGACTCCTCGATGAAGACCGAGCTCCGAGTGGACGCCTCTGGGAAGGTGCTCGCTCCGGCTCCTAAGACGCTGGCTGGCGACTCCAATCGGCGCCCCTACCAGAACGATCACAAGCGCAAAGCCCCTATGCCGCCTTCCACCAGTCGACAGGTGGCCACAGTCGAAGACGAGCAGCCCGAAGAGTGGCCCGCTCCCAAGAAGAAGGGCGGCAGGCCGGCTTGGCAGCCGGCCTTCTCCTACGAGCAGAATCTTGATGCCCCCTGCAAGTTCCACAGCAGCGCGAAGCCATCCAACCACACGACCCGAAAGTGCCACTGGCTCACCCGGATCTCCAAGGGCGAGGGGCTGGTGCCGCCTCCGCCTCCCGGCCCGCCGCCTCCAGCCCCCCAGCAGCTGGCTGCTCGACCAGCAGTCGGAGCCATTCAAGATGAGTTCCCTGATGAGCACGCCGCCTACGTCGTCTTCATGAGCCAGGTTGAAGACAAGCGCAGCCGGCGCCGACAGCACCAAGAGGTCAACGCAGTCGCCTCCAGCAGCCCCGAGTTCATGCATTGGTCCGATAGGCCTATCAATTGGAGCCGGGCCGATCACCCAGAGGTGATGCCGTCCCCTGGCTCCTACGCATTAGTGTTGGATGTCACCCTCGCAACAGAGAGGCGGGCTGCCCGATTCTCCCACGTTCTGATTGATGGCGGAAGCAGTATCAACATACTGTACCGCGACACCATGGAGAAGTTGAACCTCAAGGCAAAGCAGCTCATGCCAAGCCGGACCGTTTTCCATGGCATCGTACCCGGCCTGTCCTGTTCCCCGATCGGCAAGATCAAGATGGATGTTCTCTTCGGAGAAAAGGATCACTTTCGCCGAGAAGCAATCTGGTTCGAGGTAGTGGATCTGGAAAGCCCTTACCACGCCTTGCTTGGCCGACCTGCTCTGGCCAAGTTCATGGCTGTGCCCCACTACGCCTACCTAAAGATGAAGATGCCGAGCTCAAAGGGGATCATCACAGTGGCCGGCGACTACAAGAAGTCCATCGAGTGCGCTGTAGCCACCAGCCGGCTGGCCGAGTCCCTCGTAGTGGCAGAAGAGAAGAGGATGCTGGAGCGAGTTGTGGTCATGGCCGGCAAACAGCCGGCTTTGTCCCCCAACCCCAAGGATGCGCAGGGCTCCTTCCAGCCGTCCAAGGAGACGAAGAAAATACCTCTGGACCCGGAGAACCCGGAGAGGTTTGCAGTCATTGGTGCAAACCTGGACAGTAAATAGGAAGGCGAGCTCGTCGAATTCCTCCGTGAGAATCGAGACATCTTTGCATGGTCCCCAAAGGACATGCCGGGTGTTCCGAAGGATTTCGCCGAGCACAAGTTACACGTCCGAGCGGACGCAAAGCCGGTCAAGCAGCCTCTCCGCCGACTGTCTGAAGAGAAGAGAAGAATCGTAGGAGAAGTGATAGCCAGGCTCCTTGCCGCCAACTTTATTATGGAAGTGTTTTTCCCAGAGTGGCTTGCCAACCCAGTCTTGGTGTTGAAGAAGAACAACAAATGGCGTATGTGTATAGACTACACTAGCCTCAACAAGGCCTGCCCCAAAGATCTGTTTGCTCTGCCACGGATTGATCAAGTAATAGACTCCACAGCCGGATGCGAGCTGTTGAGTTTCTTGGATGCCTACTCAGGATACCACCAGATTAAGTTGGAGCCAACAAACCGCCTGAAGACCGCCTTCATCACACCATTCGGAGCTTTCTGTTACCTGACTATGACATTCGGCTTGAGGAATGCCGGTGCCAGTTTTTAGCGTTGCATGCAGAAATGCCTCCTCAAGCAACTTGGCAGAAATGCCCACGTCTACGTAGACGATATTGTGGTGAAGACAGAAAAGCGCGGCACCCTGCTGGAAGACCTCAAAGAAACATTTGCCAACTTGCGCCGATTCCAGATCAAGCTCAACCCCGAGAAATGCGTGTTCGGAGTACCAGCCGGCCATCTTCTAGGCTTTCTGGTCTCCGAACGCGGCATTGAGTGCAACCCTGCGAAGATCAAGGCCATTGAGAGAATGGAGATTCCCACCAAGTTGCGAGACGTACAGAAGTTCACCTGGTGCCTGGCCTCCCTAAACCGCTTTATCAGCCGGTTAGGAGAGAAGGCTCTCCCCCTGTACCGACTCATGAAGAAATCCAGTCATTTCGAGTGGAATGACCAAGCAGACCAAGCCTTCCATGAGTTGAAGAAGATGCTGACCGCTCCACCTGTCCTGGCGGCACCGACTGAGAAGGAGCCCATGCTCCTCTACATTGCCGCAACTAGCCGAGTGGTCAGTACAGTCGTCGTGGTCCAGCGCCCAGAAGAAGGCCGAGCCCAGCTAGTCCAAAGGCCGGTATATTATCTAAGCGAAGTACTATCCAGCTCAAAGCAAAACTACCCACACTACCAGAAGATGTGCTATGGAGTGTACTTCGCCGCCAAGAAGCTGAAGCCCTACTTTCAAGAGCATCCCATCACGGTCGTATGCACCGCCCCGCTTGCCGAGATCATAGGCAGCCGGGATGCATCCGGCCGGGTGGCTAAATGGGCCATTGCGCTTGCACCTTACACAATCTTCTACCAGCCCCGCACCGCCATCAAGTCCCAAGCATTGGCCGACTTCCTCATCGACTGGGCCGAGACCCAGTACCTACCGCCGGCTCCCGACTCTACTCATTGGCGGATGCACTTCGACGGGTCCAAGATGCGCACCGGCTTGGGAGCCGGCATCGTCCTCACCTCTCCCAAAGGCGACAAGCTCAGATACACGCTGCAAATCCACTTTGCCACCTCCAACAACATGGCTGAATACGAGGCACTCATACACGGGCTCCGGCTAGCCAAAGAGCTCGGCATACGCCGGATCCTGTGTTATGGCGACTCCGACTTGGTGGTCCAGCAGTCATCTGGCGACTGGGATGCCAAGGATGCAAACATGGCGAGCTATCGTTTCCTCGTCCAGCAGATCAGTGGGTACTTTGAAGGGTGCGAGTTCCTTCACGTGCCATGGGCCGACAACGACCAAGCAGATGCCCTGGCACGGATCGGCTCCACCCGACACGCTATACCAACCGGTGTCTCTCTCCAGCGCCTCCTCAAACCATCCATCAAGCTGTCTCCAGAGTCGGACTCTATCTTCGTACCACCCACCCCCGATGCAGCCGGATCCGACTGGAGGAACCCAGCAGTCGTCTCGGGGACTTCGACAAGCGGCCCGGGGACTGCCGTAGTCGCACCCGGCTCGGGGACTTCAGAACCCGGCCCGGGGACTGTAGCAGTCGGCCCGGGGACTGCAGCGGCACAAGAAGCGGTGGCCGACTCCAACTCTCCACCACCCAACCCACCCACCCGAGTCACAGTGGCCGTACTAACAGTAGAAGAAGTCACAGCTCCATCATGGGCCCAGCCCATCCTCAACTTCCTAGTCAACAGAGAGCTGCCGACTGATGAGATCTCGGCAAGACTAGTGCAACGCCGAGCCGGAGCATATGCTATAATGAACAGAGAACTTGTCAAGCGCAGCGTCACTGGAGTCTTCCAGCGCTGCGTCGAGCCAGAGAAGGGTGTAGAAATCCTCAAGGATATCCACCAAGGCGAATGCGGCCACCACGCAGCCTCAAGATCACTTGTGGCCAAAGCTTTCCGCCATGGTTTCTTCTATCCGACTGCTTTGGAAGACGCCAAAGAGATAGTCAAATGCTGCAAAGGATGCCAAGTCTTCAGTTCCAAGCAACACTTGCCGGCTTCTGCACTCAAGACCATCCCCCTCACCTGGCCCTTTGCCGTCTGGGGGCTGGACATGGTGGGCCCATTCAAGACAGCCCGCGGCGGCTTGACACATCTGCTTGTCGCCGTGGACAAATTTACCAAGTGGATCGAAGCGAAGCCGATCAAGAAGCTGAACGGGCCGGCTGCTGTGACATTCATTGCCGATATCATACTCGGTATGGTGTGCCGCACAGCATCATCACTGACAATGGCACAAATTTTTCCAAGGGAGCCCTGGCACGTTTCTGCGCGACACAGGGCATCCGACTGGACTTAGCATCTGTTGCCCACCCGCAGTCAAACGGCCAGGTCGAGCGAGCAAACGGCCTCATCCTTTCCGGCATCAAGCCCCGACTGGTCGTACCACTGGAGCGCTCGGCCGGTTGCTGGCTCGACGAGCTGCCGGCTGTCCTCTGGAGTCTGCGTACTACCTCAAACAAGTCAACCGGCTTCACTCCGTTCTTCCTTGTGTATGGTGCCGAGGCTGTCATCCCAACTGACATCGAGTTTGACTCACCTCGGGTCACCATGTACACGGAGGCGGAGGCCAAGGAAGCACGAGAAGACGGCGTCGACCTGCTGGAAGAAGGCCGGCTGTTAGCACTCAGCCGGTCAGCCATCTACCAGCAGGGTTTGCACCGTTACCACCACCGAAAGGTCAGGCAAAGATCCTTCCAAGAGGGCGACCTTGTGCTCCGGCTGATCCAGCGAACAGCCGGCCAGCACAAGCTCTCGGCTCCTTGGGAAGGTCCTTTTGTCGTCAGCAAAGCACTAGGCAACGACTCCTACTACCTGATCGACGCACATAAGCCAAGAGCACGCAAGAGGGATGATTCCGGCAAGGAGTCGGAACGACCATGGAACGCAAACCTCCTGAGAAGATTTTACAGTTGAAAGCAGTATGTATCATGCTACCGTTTTTATATTAAACATGAGACAAACGGGCACCCCGAGGCACACTCGGGAACTGCCCTCCTTTATCTATGAATGACGAGTGTCATACTCATGAATGTATTATTACATTTGATTTTTTGTCTGGCACCGGGTTCGACTAGTCGGCCCGGGGACTGGCCGCCTTAAGTTATATTAAAAGTTCTACCTGAAGTCAGACAAGTAGTGTGCCGGCACCCGAGCCCTCTCTTGTCGAAAGTCGCAGCTCAAAGAACCGACTATCCGACTGGCAAGAGCCAAAGGCAGAAAGGATGCCCACACGAAAAACGGCTAAGGACCAACGAACTTATTTAACGCAAAGACGGCCTCCAACCACGCCTACCGGCTGTCAAAACAGCCGGCTGGCCGGCCTCCCAATCACTTTGCTATAATCCAACAAAGCTAGAGTACTTGCCCTCCCAAGCACCTCCCCAGCCACAGATTGCAGAGTAGCTGTCCGGCTGGGAAGGCGGCAACCAAGGGAGGGCGGCAAAGGAAACAGCCGAAGGATGAAAAGCAAAGAACAAGGGAAAGCCAAACGCATGCATAATTATATTTACACATAAGGCCCCCAACAGGCCGTCAGTCAATATAGTTCGAATACACCCCCAGTGGGTGGAATTGTGCAAACTTGACAAAACACTATTCCAAGAATGGTGAAACAGGAAAGTAGGGGCAGCAGACTAGACTAAGGGCATAGCAGGGGAGCCGGGCTGGTCGGTGGAGACGGCGCCGCCGGCTGGAGGAGTGGCCGGCTGGCGGGTCTCGGCTAGATCATCGCCAGCTGCAGGCGGTGCACCCGTGCGTGCCTTGTTGCTGGAGGCACGGTCAAGCTGTGGCTGACCGGCCGCTCCACCATCTGGCGTGGCGTCTTCACCCTCCTCCTCCTCCTCCTCGCCCTGGTCGCTGGAGTCGATCTCCTCCGCCGAGTCCTCGCCGTCTGCCGGGTTCAGCCCGAACCACTCCTCCGGCTGGGCAATGCCGTTGTCGTCCACCTCAGGAGCGAAGGTGCTGGTGTCGGTGTAGTCGGCAATCGCCGAAGCCCGCTGGATGATAGCCGGCCGCGCCGTCTCCAGCTCCGTGTCGGCCTCCTGCCACCAGGTGGCCAGCTGGTCCAGACTCAACTCGGGATACCAGGCCTTGGCGAACTGCAGCGCCCGCCTGGCGCCGGACCGAGCCGCAGAAGCCTTCCAGGCCTCGAAGCGGCCGACCACCACCTCCAGCCAGTCGGCAGTCCGACTGGGGGTGCGGGGAATCACCTCACCAGGCCAGAGAGTGGCCAACCCCTGCGCCCCAACACGCTGAAGCCGGCGGAGCATGCGATGAGCTGGCTGGAGGCGGGCCTGAATCGCCAAGAGCTGCTCCTCCAGCGACCGGCGAGCGTTCGGCGCGATCTCGGCGCCAGCCTGCCTTCGTGCCTCGCGGTGGGCCTCGACGACCTGGTTGGCGGCGGTAGAGTAGCCAGGGAAGTACTCTGCGCAAGAAAGAAAGAGAAAGAAGAGAAAAACACCAAGTCAGAAAATGAGCCAAACGGCAAGCGGAAAGCAAGGACGAAGAAGAACGCGGCCTACCGTGAACCAAGTCTTCGATCTGGCCATAGTCGTTGATCAGCGTCTGCTTCGCTTCGGCCCAGCTGGCCGCCTTTGTCTCATACTCGGCTTGGAGGGCGGCCTCGCTGTCCTGCACCGCCTTCAGGGCTGCCTTGTGGCTCTTCTCCTGGTCGGCCAACCTCTTGGCCAGGCGGTCACGCTCCTGTGCCAAGGCACCAAACTCGGCCTCCTTAACACGGAGGGCGGCCTGAGCCCCGCCCAGCTACTCCCTCAGACTGGCGTTGGCCGCTACAGGGATGGCAGAAATGAAAGAAGCAATAAGGAAGAAGTCGTCAAGGAAGATCCGACCCGACTGCTCAGCAGTCGGCCCGAATCTCGAGGACTACACCGAGTGGGTGCGCTGACGCGCCCCCACGTAAGATAAAAGACGAAGCACTTACCCCGGCTCTCAGATAGGTCAGCATTCTTCTGGGTCAGCTCCCGAAACTGGGAGTTGAAGGCAGCCGCGCGGAGGTTGTGGTAGTCCTGCAAAGTCAGGCAGAGGAGCGAATGAGAACAAGATAGCAAAACAAAGCCCGCTAAGAAGTTCCAAGCCGCCTGCTCAGCAGCCGACTCAGAACTCGGGGACTACACCCAGTGGGTGTGCTGACGCGCCCCCACGGAAGAAACCAAGATAAAAAAGAAAAATAAGAAGACTAACCCGAATGGCCGCCCGCGTTGCAAGGAACTCGTCATTGTATTTCCTCAGCGCCGCAGCTTGGGACCGAAGCCGGTTCTGGACGTCCTGCGCTGCCACGTTCACCACGGCCGTCCCTCCACCCGGCGTCCACCCCGAGCTGGCGCTGGCCGCCTCCATGTCCCGGGCCGACGAGCCGGAGCCCGCGGCTTTCTGCGGGTCCGATGCGGCCTTCCCCGCGCGCTGGCGCGATGGCGACTGGACCACCAGGTCCGTCCTCGCGGCCAGCTCGCCCCGGCCGATTGCGCAGGCGGCACGTTAGGCCGGCTGCCTTGAGCCGCCCCAGTCGGCGGGGCCGGTGCCGCCTCCCTCTCCGGGACGACGACGTCGTCCTCCCTCTCTGGGACGACGACTTCGTCCTCCCTCTGCAACCCCGGCTGGTCGCGGCCGGCTTCCTCCGGCGGGGTGTCCGGGACCTCGGGCGCCGCGACACGTAGAGGGGTGACGAGCAAGGCCCCCTCCGCTGTTGCCACAGCCGCAACCTCCGCTTGGGCCTTGGCCGCTGCGTCGGCGCGCGCCTTCGCCGCCTCCTCCTCCTGTGCCGCCTTGGCGGTAGCCGCCCTCAACTCCTCTGCCTCCCGCTCCTCCCGCGCCCCCCACGCGTTTTGCTCCGTCGCCGCCTGAAGCCCGGCGCAGGGGTCCACGTGGCGGGTGCTCCCGGATCCTCCCGGTGATCCAACGACGGAGGTGGCAGCAACCCGCTCAAGCGAAAGCGGAGCCTTGATTTTCGAGAAAGGACAAGGATTCAGATATCACCAAGAAAAGAAGAAAGAATATACAAAGGAATATACACTTACGCCGACACCGTCTGCGGCTGGTTCACCACCTTGCGGAAGCGGGCCGCCTTCGCGGCCGCCTCATCCCGCCTGGTCGCCGCCGCCCCGCCCTTGGGCTTCTTCGGCCGACTGCCGAACAAGCCCGACGCAGCCCGGCGCTTTTGCCCGCCGCCCCGGGCAGGCAGCGCGACAGAGGAACCCGCGTCGTGGCCGGGCGCCGGCTGGCGGCGTGGGACGATTTCCGTCTCGTCGTCATCCGGCCAGTCGTCGAAGCTGGCTCTGAGCCCGGAGCCGCCTGCCTCGGCGCCGACTTCGCTGCCATCCGCCTCGGTGTTTTCATCCATGGTGGCCGCCCCCAAGTCGTGGTCTTCCAGGTCATGCGCCGCCTGGTCGGGGAGGAATCGGCGCCCCGTCTCCAACCCGGTTGCCGGTCGAAGGAGAGGGCTCTGCCAAGGCGTGCCGACTGGTCAAAGTCGGCGAAGAGGAACTCGGCGACCAAACTAAGAGAAGAAAGGGAAAAAGAGAACATACCGTGGGCGGCGGATGCGCACGGGAATATGGCTCCTTGCCAAACCGCCACTCCGCGGAGAGCTTGCAGTTCGCAAGATAATTCACCATATGGGCCACCTCTTCATGCGGCATGTCCTTGGTGCACATCTGACTCAGATCGAGTTGGCCGCTCATTTGACAGATCAGGTGAGGGCGGCTCTGAAGCGGAAGCACCCGACGCGCGACGAAGGCGGCCAGCAAGTCGGATCCAACCAGGCCCTCTGACTGGATCATCACCCGCAGTCGGGCGACGGCCGCGGCTCCAGCCTGCGACAGCGTCACGGCCCGATAGGATCACTGGGGCCGCCTCCCAGCCAGCGGGCCAGCTACATAAGCTGGCAAGTTGACGTAGTCGCCTTGTGGGGCGACGTTCTTCACGTAGAAATATGACTTCTGCCAGAGCTTCACCGCCGGCCTCCGCATCGCGATGAAGGCGCCGCTCTGGGCCGGCACACCCTGCATGCGGGTGCCCAGCTTCGATTGGAAGAACTCCCCCCAGAGCTCGAGGGTGGGGAGAACGCCTTCTAACAAGGTGACGAAGGCGGACAGCAGCACCACCGTGTTCGGAGTGAGGTGGTGCGGCTGGAGTTGATAGAATTCGAGGAAGGAGCGGAAGAAAGCGCTCGCCGGCAAGCCGATGCCGCGCAGGAAGTGCGAGCGGAAGACTACCCGCTCGCCTTCCTCTGGCGCCGGCGTGATCTCCTTCGCAGGTGCGAGACGGACCCGCACCTGGTCCGCGCCGGGCAACCGCCGCGTCTTGCGGAGGAACTCGATGTGGTCCATATGGACGTTGGAGCCGTCCCAGTCCCCGCCGTACTGCATGGTGGCGAGAAGCTAACAAGGAAGGGTGCGGTGGCGGAGAAAGCACGGCCCTGCGGCGGCAAAGCTGCAGGGTGGAGTGAAGATTGATGGGACGGCGCGGCGGCGAGGCGCTGCTGTGAGAGAAAGCAGAAGGAAGAAGATGGCGGAGAGGAGAGGAGCGTGCGAGCGTCTGCCGCTTCCCCTCCTCCCCCTACTTATGGCCTCGTGCGGCGAAGCCGAGGAGGCGAGGCGTGGGGAGGAACGTGGGATTAACTGCGCCCACTCCCCCACGCCCCGCGATTACTGCGCCCTAATGGCGTGCGGAAACTACCGCCGGAAGACGTGCGGACAGCTTTGGGCCACAAAGAATCCGCGCCTGGGCCCAGGCGTTGGAGTGGTGGGCCCTCGGCCTGCGGCGACGTCTTGTCACGCGCGTGGGTTAGCAGGCTCTTTTGAGCCAAGGGATGCCACGTGGTTCGCAGGCGGCGAGTGACCGGCCCGTGGCCCGGTGCACGCGCCAACAGACTCCCGCCTTCCGACTTTAAATTTTTTGCCAAGACGGCGCGCCCAACCGAAACCGGCTCCCAGCTGATGGCTCGTCAAGATAAGAAGCTGACCGAGCTTCTCGACCTCCTCTCAGCCTTGAAGCCCAACCAGCTTCGGGGACTACTGTCGGAGTAAATGGCCACGGGTAGCCTAACCTACTCCCCCTGGCTCTTTGAAAATTATCGGGCCATTCAAGCCTTCACGCATACAAAGCATATGGCCGCCTTCCCCCACCCGGGTATTCCCAGGGCCGACTTCCAGAAGCCGGCCATGAAGAAAGCCGACTCCCAGAAGCCGGCCATGAAGAAAGCCGACTCCCAGAAGCTGGCCATGAAGAAAGCCGGTTCCCAGAAGCCGGCCAAGACTGCACCCACTAAAGACTGTACCCACATAACGGCGATAGGATGGGGCGTGGCCGCAGTACAGCCCACTGCCCCTGAATCCCGGAACAGGCATGGCTACAGGGCGCCGTACGGGCCAGCCATCCCCCGTCCGGCGTGGCACTGTAGCCGTGTTGACCTCGATGTCACCCACGACAGGGGCCAGTACGGCCCGTAGGCGGCGGGCCCCTTTTGCCAAAGAGACATCCGAAGGCGGCCTGGCCTCCTCTAGTCGGCCAAGGGTGTGGCCGGCTCCTAACAGCCGGCTACCTCTCTCCCTCGAAACATGTGCCTCATTAAGGAGACAAGACGAGGTAAGGCTACAGTGAGAGCCCGCAAGGCGGCGACACTGTAGCCACGCTTACCTCAACAAAGCTTTCGTCATCAGAGGCGAGGCAACAGTAACCAACCGCCGACAAAGCCCCCAAGTGGTGGGGCCGGCTTGTCGGCCAAGAGGCCGGCAGCCGGCGGGACCCACCAGTCGGCGGGCCCCAATGACCGGTGGAGAAGCCGGCGTGCATAGACGCTGACGGCTGGGACCCGCGCCCAGCCGGATTACCATTGTACCCCTGGGGGGTAGGCCTATATAAACCCCCCGGGACACCCATGCAAAGGGTGATCGAAGAGAATTCCACACACCACATAGAGGGAAAAGGAGAGCTAGCCTTGCCCTTCTTCTTCCTCTAGCCAAACAGCTCAAGGAGCGCTTGTAGCTACTTGTATTGGTCTAGTGATCATGCGGAGACCCCGCAGAGCAGGACGAGGGGTGTTATCTCCACGGAGAGCCCCGAACCTGGGTAAGATTTGCCGGTGTGCGTGTCTTCGCCTCATCCCGTTTCCAGGCACCGGCGACATTTTACTGGCTCCCACTATGATAAGCCATCCGTTGGCATATTTTGCACCTACCACCCGACAGTTACTATCCTTTTACCACACTTGTGCTTCAAAGTAGCACCATAATCTTCATGATAGAGAGTCTCTTGTTTTGTCACTTTCATATACTAGTGGGAATTTTTCATTATAGAACTTGGCTTGTATATTCCAACAATGGGCCTCCTCAAGTGCCCTAGGTCTTCGTGAGCAAGCAAGTTGGATGCACACCCACTTAGTGTCTTTTGTTGAGCTTTCATATATTTATAGCTCTAGTGCATCCGTTGCATGGCAATCCCTACTCCTTGCATTAACATCAATTGATATGCATATCCATAGCTCATTGATTAGCCTGGTTGATGTGAGACTTTCTCCTTTTTTGTCTTCTCCACATAACCCCCATCATCATATTCTATTCCACCCATAGTGCTATATCCATGGCTCACGCTCATGTATTGCGTGAAGGTTGAAAAAGTTTGAGATTACTAAAGTATGAAACAATTGCTTGGCTTGTCATCGGGGTTGTGCATGATGAGAGCATTCTTGTGTGACAAAAATGGAGCATGACAAAACTATATGATTTCGTAGGGATGAACTTTCTTTGACCATGTTATTTTGAGAGGACATAATTGCTTAGTTAGTATGCTTTAAGTATTATTATTTTTATGTCAATATTGAACTTTTATCTTGAATCTTTCGGATCTGAATATTCATACCACAATTGAGAAGAATTACATTGAAATTATGCCAAGTAGCATTCCACATCAAAAATTCTGTTTTTATCATTTACCTACTCGAGGACGAGCAGGAATTAAGCTTGGGGATGCTTGATACGTCTCCAATGTATCTATAATTTTTGATTGCTCCATGCTATGTTATCTTCTGTTTTGGACATTATTGGGCTTTATTATACACTTTTATATTATTTTTGGGAGTAACCTATTAACCGGAGGCCCAGCCCAGAATTGCTGTTTTTTTGCCTATTTCAGAGTTTTGCAGAAAAAGAATATCAAACGGAGTCCAAACGGAATGAAACCTTCGGGAACGTGATTTTCGGAACGAACATGATCCAGAGGACTTGGACCCTACGTCAAGAAAGCTACCAGGAAGCCACGAGGTAGGGGGAAGCGCCTACCCCCTGGGCGCGCCCTCCACCCTCGTGGGCCCCACGTTGCTCCACCGACGTATTCCTTCCTCCTATATATACCTACGTACCCCCAAACAATCAGATACGGAGCCAAAAACCTAATTCCACCACCGCAACCTTCTGTACCCGTGAGATCCCATCTTGGGGCCTGTTCCGGAGCTCCGCCGGAGGGGGAATCAATCACGGAGGGCTTCTACATCAACACCATAGCCTCTCCGATGAAGTGTGAGTAGTTTACCTCAGACCTTCGGGTCCATAGTTATTAGCTAGATGGCTTCCTCTCTGTTTTTGGATCTCAGTACAATGTTCTCCCCCTCTCTTGTGGAGATCTATTCGATGTAATCTTCTTTTGCGGTGTGTTTGTTGAGACCGATGAATTGTGGGTTTATGATCAAGTTTATCTATCACTACTAGGAAAAGGGCTATAGATGGAATGGCCACTAATGGCGCACCAGACATGTGGTGCGCCATTGCTATATAGCAATGGCGCACCATGTGCTGGTGCGCCATTAGTGTGAAAGACACTAATGGCGCACCAGACAAACGGTGCGCCATTAGTAACAAATATTTTATTATTTTGCCAGACATACTAATGGCGCACCAGGACATAGTGCGCCATTACTAGTTGTAAGTAGTAATGGCGCACCAGCAGCATAATGCGCCACTAAAATATTTTTTTATTTTTTACTTTTTTGCAAAACTACTAATGGCGCACCTGGTGCAGTGCGCCATTACTAGTTTAAGCTAGTAATGGCGCACTGCCCCCCGTGCGCCATTAGTGTATATTTCATGGACACTTGATCTCGATCCCCCTCCATCTCGCGATCGCTATCCCACCTCGCCAGATCCGGTCCCCCTCGCCGCCGAGCACCCCCTGCACCCTCTACCCCGCTCCACCGGGCGCCGCCGCCGACCCCCCGCACCACCGCCGCCGACGACCCACCGCACCCTAGCTCCCCTTCTCCACCGCCGCC